>NC_045450.1:54545275-54639803 GCF_002776525.5 Piliocolobus tephrosceles | reverse complement strand
GTCACGTGACCGCGCGCGGTCACCTGACCCGGAAGAGGCTGGCCAGGCTCGCAGGTGCGGGCAACCTAGGCCTGGCCTGGGCACTTCTGGCCTCGAGGAGGCATTTTTAGCGTCTTTGCATTTGAAAGTGGAAGGGCTTTCTGCTCGCCGGATGGTCCCGAGCAATCAAATAAATTGAGGACTCACTGAGTGCCATTTACTCTGCCCATCAACCTTATGGAGGCAGGGACAGGTACTAGCCCCATTTTACAGGTGAAACGAGACCTTCAGTCTATTAAGTCAACAAACACTTAATTGAGCTCTTTAGTAGGGTTGCCAGATCAAGTACAGGATTGGTACCCACTTAAATTTGAATTTCAGATAAACAGCAGTGTAATATGTATGTCCCAAGTACAGAATGGGATATATTTATACTAAAAAAGTATTTGTTGATTACCTGAAGATCAAATTGAATTGAGTATCTGTATTTCTATTTCCTGGCAACCTTATGCCTATTATGTGCAGGCACTGCTCTAACATCCAGGATCACAAACATCTCAGCCTTGTGACATAAAAGTACAAAAGCTTAAAATCTCCTGCTTGGCTCCATAAAACCCCCCTCCACACTAATCCAATCTCATTCCCTTAATCTACAGGGCACAGAGAACTTATCGAATTACAATTCAGGTAAGTAGGTAGGTAGGTAGGTAGGTAGGTAGGTAGATGGATGATAGGCTTTTTTTTTTTTTTTTTTTTTTTGAGATGGAGTCTCGCTCTTTCGCCAAGGCTGGAGTGCAGTGGTGCTATCTCAGCTGACTGCAACCTCCACCTTCCCGGTTCATGGGATTCTCCTGCCTCATCCTCCCCAGTAGCTGGGATTACAGGCATGTACCACCATGCCTGGATAACTTTTGCATTTTTCATAGAGACAGGGTTTCCCCCATGTTGACCAGTCTGGTCTTGAACTCCGGACTTCAAATGATCCGCCTGCCTTGGCCTCCCAAAGTGCTGGGATTACAGGCATGAACCACCACACCTGGCAGAGAAATTTTTTTTTTAAGAGATGGGTCCGGATAGGTTGCTTCGGCTGGGCTCGAACTCCTAGCTTCAAGCAATCTTCTTGCTTCATCCTCCCGAGTAGCTGAGACTACAGGTGAATGCCGCTATGCCTGCCCAATAACTATTTATTTATTTATTTATTTAAGACAGACTTTCACTCTTGTAGCCCAGGCAGGAGTGCAGTGGCTTGATCTCAGCTCACTGCAACCTCTGCCTCCCAGGTTCAAGCAATTCTCCTGCCTCAGCCTCCCGAGTAGCTGGGACTACAGGCACCCACCACCATGCCTGGCTAATTTTTGTATTTTTAGTAGAGATGGGGTTTCACCATGTTGGCCAGGTTGGTCTCAAACTCCTAACCTCAGGTGATCCACCCACCTTGGCCTCCCAAAGTGCTCAGATTACAGGCATGAGCCAATGCACCCAGCCTCCAAGAACATTTTAAATCGACATTCTTGACTGATGTTCTGGACAAGTTGAATGACGGCTCACTTTAATCACCATTGATTAAAATTAACACTAATGACATAATTAGCCTCAAAGACTTGTAGTAATTATTCTGTTATTTTTGGGTCTTCGAATTTGGATGGATTAAATGCATATAAATTAAATTGACCGGTGGGACGCGGAGGCTCACGCCTGTAATCCCAGCACTTTGGGAGGCAGAGGCAGGTGGATTACCTGAGGTGAGGAGTTCGAAACCCACCTGGCCAACCTGGTGAAACCCCATCTCTACAAAAACCACAAAAAAAAAAAAAAAAAAAATTCGCCGGGCATGGTGGCCGCTGTGGGTCATCCCAGGTACTCCGGAAACTGAGGCAGGAGAATCGCTTAAACCCGGGAGGCGGAGGTTGCAATGAGCCGAGATTGCACTCCAGCCTGAGCCACAGTAAATATATAAATAAACAGTTTGGACGCTTAGTCTCTGCTTTTTCTAGTACCACTCCAAATCCAAGGAGATACAGTCCTGTCTTTGTACATTAAACCCTGTATTAGTCTCATTTATAAAACTACTATAACTAAAACTTCTCTAGTTCCATTGATGGCAATTTTATTAATTCTGTTCTAGATAAATTAGAGACTGTTTCCTTGATTTACTAGCATTTGTTGGTTTTGGTTTGTTTTCTTCTTTCATATTTCATCTTTTATCTTTGTTGCTTTTTTTAAACAACCCTGCAGAAAAGATTTAGTAGCATCTGAGTAAGTGTTCTCCAAAGGGGAGAAGGGACAGGCAAAGAGCATGCACTGTGCATTAAGAGTAAAAGCTGGCAGGGCGTAGTGGCTGCACCTGTAATCCCAGCACTTTGAGAGGCCAACGCGGGCGGATCAGACTGTCAGGGGCTCGAGATCAGACTGGGCAACATGGTGAAACCCCATCTCTACAAAAAAGACAAATATTAGCCAGGCATGGTGGCGCACGCCTGTAGTTCCAGCTCATGGGGAGCCTGAGGCTTGAGAATCGCATGAACCTGGGAGGCGGAGGTTGCAGTGAGCCAAGATTGCGCACTGGACTCCAGCCTGGATGACAAGGTGAGACTCTGTCCCCAAAAAACAAAATTGATATGATAAACTAGAAAATGAGAAGTAGCCTCCAGCCATAGTCTGTTAGGGCAGGTAGCACAGGCACGTTCTAGATGATGAAGAGACTGAGTGGTGAGGAAGGTTGAACCAGGCACAGTGGCTCACGCCTGTAATCCCAGCACTTTGGGAGGCCAAGGCGGGCAGATCACGAGATCAGGAGATGGAGACCATCCTGGCTAATACAGTGAAACCCCGTCTCTACTAAAAATACAAAAAAAGCCGGGCGTAGTGTCAGGAGGCCAAGGCAAGAGAATGTTGTGAACTTGGGAAGCGGAGCTTGCAGTGAGCAGAGATGGCGCCACTGCACTCCAACCTGGGCAACAGAGCAAGACTCTGTCTCAAAAAATAAAACAAAACAAAAAATAAAACAGTGCCTATCTCATAGGGGTGCTGTGATAACGAAATTAGGTAATCTGTATTGATTTTTAACCACAGGAATATATACAGGTTTTACATTTATTTATTTATTGAAGAGATGAGGGTCTCGCTATGTTGCCCAGGCTGGTCTCACATTCCTGGGCTCAGGCGATCCTTTCGCCTCAGCCTTCTTAATAGCTGGGACTCTAGGCGCGCACCACTACACCTGGCAGGTTTTATCTTCAAAGGTAAAGAAGGCGCTAAGCTCTAGATGCTGAAGCGGATTTCCCAGTTGTCCCCCAAGGTTTGACCCCGCCCACACCTCGCTGAGTGTGCGGGCGGCGTCACTGCGCATGCGCGCGGGTAGAGCCGGGAGGGGCTGACGCGGCCGCCAGGAGGCGCAGCCAAGTCGCGGCTGCTCTTCCTGGTTCCCAGAGGCCCAGACTCGGACAGAGGAGCCGGCGCAAGCTCCGTGCGCATGTGCGCTTCCTGCTCACGCAGCCAACATGGCTCCAGTGGAGCACGTTGTGGCGGACGCTGGGGCTTTCCTGCGGGATGCGGCTCTGCAGGTACGGGGAGCTCCCTCTGGGACAAGAAAGATCTGGGCTGACCGCCCCTCTGGGAGTGCGTGGAGTCGGGCGGAGCGTTGCTTGGTGCGGGCGGGTCTGAGCTGGGGCGTTCTGTCCGCAGGACATCGGGAAGAACATTTACACTATCCGGGAGGTGGTCACTGAGATTCGGGACAAGGCCACACGCAGGCGGCTCGCTGTCCTGCCCTACGAGCTGCGGTTCAAGGAGCCCTTACCGGAATACGTGCGGCTGGGTGAGTGCCTCTGCCCCAACGTTGATGGGAAGCTGGGGTCCCGGGCGCAGATGGCACACACCTGGGTGCGAGTTGGGGTCTAGCTGCCTTATCAGAGCAGTAGGTTTAGAGCCAGCACTTCCTAGGAGATAGTGGTAGGAGAGAGGCTTCCTGGGTCTGGAGTCAGCCAGTAACTAGCTGTATGCTCTCGAGCATAGCATTCAAATTTGGGCCTCGTTTACCTCATCCGCAAAATGGGAATAATAATTGTATCTGTCTCCAAGGTTGCTGTGAGCATGAACTGAGGAATATGGCAGTCAGCACAGTGTTAAACACTTTGCAGACACGCAATAAATTTATTTGGATTTAAAATAAGAGCTTGGATCTCTTGCTACTACTCTTGTACATTTCTTTTCAGTAGATTAGGCTGATGACTGGATATAAAGATTTGCACCTGACAGAGCTTTAAAAAGGGAATACTTTTAAGGCATTGTATTAAATGTGAAAGAAAATTAAACTGGGCGCGGAGGCTTACGGCCTGTAATCCCAGGACTTTGGGAGGCGGAGGCGGACGGATCACCTGAGGTCAGGAGTTCGAGACCAGCCTGACCAACATGGGGAAACCCATTTCTCTACTAGAAATACAAAATTAGTTGGGCGTGGTGGCGTGCTCCTGTAATCCCAGCTACTCGGGAGGCTGAGGCAGGAGAATTGCTTGAACCCGGAGGTGGAGGTTGCAGTGAGCCGAGATCGCGCCACTGCACTCCAGTCTGGGCGACAGAGCGAGACTCTGTCTCAAAAAAAATAAAAAATAAAGAAAAGTAAACAATTGTCTCTTGGCTTAGGAGTCAGCGTTGTTCTCTTGTTGAGAATCAAGGTGTTACCCAAGAAAGGCCCCTAATTGGTTGGAAGTGTTTTAGAGGTTAGAGGCTGATAGTGGAGATGATGTTACCTCCTCTGTGATTTCTACGATTTTCTCCACCAACTTGGTAGCTCTGTGAACTTTGCCAACTTACTAAATCTTTCCGAGGAAATACTAATAGTACTTCTGAAGATTGGCAAAGGATGAAATGAATTAACACGTAAAGCTTTTAATGCAGTGCCTAGTGCACGGTAAGTGAACAGTAAATTGTAGTTGCTGCTAATGTCTGTTTTTTAGGAAATAAGAGCAGTATATCTAGTGTTCCTTGTACCAGTGTAGTAGGAGACATCTCTCTGTTAATTTCAGGAATTTTTTTTTTTTCCCAAGATGGGGTCTTGCTCTATTGCCCAGGCTGGAGTGCAGTGGCGCAATCTCAGCTCATGCAAACTCCGCCTCCCGGGTTCACACCATTCTGCCTCAGCCTCCCGTGTAGCTGGGACTACAGGCGCCCGCCACCATGCCCGGCTAATTTTTTTTGTATTTTTAGTAAAGACGGGGTTTCACTGTCTCGGCCACTATTTGGCCAGGATGGTGTCATCTGCTGACCTCGTGATCCACCCGCCTCGGCCTCCCAAAGTAGGAAATTTTAAGTGTTTATTATGGATGACTCTGGAGAATAACAGCAGTCGAACAGCTGACATTTATTATGCATTAAGCACATGCTTTTTGTTTCCTCATGGACTACTACAATTACAAGTTGAGCATCCTGGATCTGAAATCCAGAATGCTCCTAAATCTGAAACTTTTTTTTTTTGAGATGGAGTCTGGCTGTGTTGCCCAGGCTGGAGTGCAGTGGCACGATCTTGGTTCACTGCAGCCTCCACCTCCCGGGTTCCAGCGATTCTCCTGCCTCGGCCTCCTGAGTAGCTGGGATTACAGGCATGTGCCACCATGCCTGGCTGATTTTTGTATTTTGAGGAGAGAAGGGGTTTCACCATGTTGGCCAGGTGGGTCTCGAACTCCTGACCTCAAGTGATCTACCCACCTCAGCCTCCCATGGTGAGGCATGAGCCACCGCATCCCAGCTTTCTTTTTTTTTGAAAAGGAGTCTCACTCTGTCACCCAGGCTGGAGTGCAGTGGCCGGATCTTGATTCACTGCAACCTCCGCTTCCCAGGTTCAAACGATTCTCCTGCTCAGCCTCCCAACTAGCTGGGATTACAAGCCCCTGCTACCACACCTGGATAATTTTTGTATGTTTAGTAGACAGGTTTCACCATGTTGGCCAGGCTGGTCTCCTGACCTCAAGTGATCTGCCCACCTCAGCCTCCCAAAGTGTTGGGATTACAGGTGTGAGCCACCACACCCTGCCCCAGCCAACTTTCTCCTCCTTCCTCTGCATTTGATAAGGGTGTTACAGTAAACCTAACTGGCATGAGTCTTGGTGGTGGAGAATACAAATTTCTCAACTGTGTGTAGGGAAAGGTCAGAAAATGGATGAAAGTGTTAAGATTTTTCATGACACAGTGATCCTTTATAAATTGTTTTGATACTTCCATTGTTTGATCTGTTCTAAACCATTTTGATACTTCCACTGGTTATCCAAGGTCATATGGCTTTTTGCCTCTAACTGCAGATGGAAATCTGTTGTTTACAGTGACTGAGTTTTCAAAGAAAACAGGAGACTACCCCAGCCTGTCTGCCACAGACATCCAAGTGCTTGCGCTCACATACCAGTTGGAAGCAGAGTTTGTTGGAGTGTCTCACCTAAAACAGGAACCACAGAAGGTAAATCAAGAGGATGGGTTTTTAGAAGCTTTGTATTGTGGGAACGATCAGATACACAAAAGTAGAAGGACTAGTGTAATGGACCCAGGGTCCCCATCATCCCCCTCCAGTTATCTCATGGCTAGTCTGTATTCATCTACACTGATCCACAGCCCTGAGTACTTCTTTTTTTTTGAGATGAAGTCTCGCTCTGTCGCCCAGGCTGGAGTGTAATGGCGTGATCTCAGCTCACTGCAACTTCCACCTCCAGCGATTCTCTTGCCTCAGCCTCCTGAGTAGTTGGTGGGATTACAGATGCCCACCACCAGGTCCAGCTAACTTTTGTATTTTTAGTAGGGACGGGGTTTCGCCATGTTGGTCAGGCTGGTCTCAAACTCCTGACCTCAGGTGATGCGCCCACCTCGGCCTCCCAAAGTGCTGGGATTATAGGCATGAGCCAGCATGCTCGGCCTCAGCCCTGAGTATTTTAAACTCAGACATTGTGTAGTATTTCACTGATAGTTATTTCTTGGTATGTCTCTAAAGATCAAGACTCTCAACTTTAAAGCCATCATTACACCTACACAAAATTAATAGTAATGCCTATTATCAAATATCCAGTCAGCGTTCGCATTCCTCAGTTATTCTGCAAATGTTAAGAGTTTGAGGGTCATACATTACAAGTGGCAAATGTGTTTCAGTCCCTTTTTTTCCCCCTTGATCCAGGGTCTACCCGTGTTGCCCAGGCTGGTCTCAGAACTCCTGGGCTCAAGAGATCCTTCCACCTCAGCCTCCTGATTAGTCTCTTTTGATCTGTAGGTTTTGGGGAAAGGTTGTTTAAATTTGGAAAATGCAAAAAGAATAAAAATCTATATATGTGTATATAATAATTTTTAAAAAACAGAATTCTTTCTGGCCAGGTGCTATGGCTTATGCCTATAATCCCAGAACGTCGGGAGGCCAAGGCAGGAAGGAGCATCATTTGAGCCTAGGCATTTGAGACCAGCCTGGGCAACCCCATCTCTGCAACAACAACAAAAAAGTTCTCCAGGCATGGTGGTGTGCACCTTTAGTCCCAGCTACTTGAGAGGCTGAGGCAGGAGGATCACCTGGGCACAGGAGATTGAGACTGCAGTGAGTTGTGATCACACCACTGCACTCCAGCCTGGGTGACAGTGAGACCCTGTCTCAAAAAAAGAGAGTTTTCTGGAGGTAAAAAAGAAGGAACACTAAGTACGTGCAAGTGTTTTTTCAAACCTTGGCTTCCTTCAAAACTCTGACTCCTATTGTGCTTTTAGGGTCTTACCCAGTATGGCTAGGTTGAAGAGACTGATAAATTTGTGTCTGTGCCCATTGTCTATTTCTAAGCCAGAGGATTTTAGAAGCCAAAAAGTTTAACCTAATAATAGTTCATTTTCAATAGTGTTGACAAACAATTGCTTAATCTTCTCTGCCTAAAGTCACCAAAACTATGGTGGACTCATATTTTTGTACTAGTTGAAACTACCTTCAAATTTTTTTTTAAGAGACATGGGGTCTCACTGGCTGATCTCAAACTCCTGGGCTCAAGCCATCCCCCCACCTTGGCCTCCCAAAATGCTGAGATTACAGGAGTGAACTACCACACTTGTTTTTTGTTTGTTTTTTAATGAGACAGGATCCTGCTATCACCTAGGCTAGAGTACAATGGTGCTGATCACAGCTCACTGCAGCATCAGACTCCTGAGCACAAGCAATCCTCCTACCTCAGCCTCCCAAGTAGCTGGAACTATAGGTGTACACCACCATGCCTGGCTTATTTTAAAATTTGTTTATAGAGATAGGGTGTCACTTTTGTCCAGGCTGGTCTCAAACTCCTGGCCCAAAACAATCCTCCTACCTCAGCCACTGCACCCAGCTATTTTTTTATTTTTATTCTCTGATTTTTTTAAACATTGGATGTCAGCCAGGCACGGTGGCTCATGTGTGTAATCCCAGCGCTTTGGGAGGCTGAGATGGGCAGATCACTTGAGGCTGGGAGTTTGAGACCAGCCTGGCCAACATGGCGAAACCCCATCTCTACTAAAAAATACAAAAATCAGTGGGGCATGGTTGCGCACGCCTGTAATCCCAGCTACTTGGGAGGCTGAGGCATGAGAATCGCTTGAACCTGGGAGTCAGAGGTTTCAGTGAGCCCAGATTATGCCATTGCCTTCCAGCCTGGGCGATAGAGCAAGACCCTATCTCAAAAAAAAAAAAAGGATATCTTTTTTTTTTTAAAAGACAGAGTCTCACTCTTGTCGCCCAGGCTGGAGTGCAGTGGCGTGATCTTGGCTCACTGCACTCACCCGGCTAATTTTTTGTATTTTTAGTAGAGACAGGGTTTCGCCATGTTGGCCAGGCTGGTCTCCAATTCCTGACCTCAGGTTATCCACCCACCTTGGCCTCCGGAAGTGCTGGGATTACAGGCGTGAGCCACCACACCCAGCCAAAAAAAAAAAAAAACTGGGTATCTTTAACTTTGATAACAAGAGGTAAAATATGTTTTTTGTTTTTTTAAAGGTTAAAGTGAGCTCATCGATTCAGCACCCAGAAACACCTCTGCACATTTCTGGTTTCCATCTGCCCTCCAAGGTAATTTCTTAGACAAGCTAGGCTCTTCATGCTCTTTTCTGAAAGGTCACATTTCTGTAAGTTACGTGTTCACAGTGAACTAAATTTACGTGGACCAATAACATAGTTTGTCCAGTCCTGTCTGATCTGACTTGTATGGCATATGTGATTTCATCTGTAACCTGAAAGGCTACAGATGAATTTTCAAGTTTTAAAATTGTTTCTTTTAATTTCAGCCTAAACCCCCACAAGAAACAGAGAAAGGTCACCCAGCTTGTGAGCCTGAGAACCTGGAATTTAGTTCCTTCATGTTCTGGAGAAACCCTCTGCCCAGCATCGATCATGAACTGCAGGAGCTGCTGGTGAGGCCTTGACTTTTGGTCTTCGGACGACAGCTCAACATCTTCCCCAGTGCTGCTGTGGGCTGGGAGTTTGAAAGGTCTGTTGATGTTTCAGATTGACAGAAGTGAGGATGTTCCAAGTGAGGAGGAGGAGGAGGAAGAAAACGGGTCTGAAGACAGAAAAGATGACAGCGATGACGACGGGGGTGGCTGGATAACCCCCAATAACATCAAGCAGATCCAGCAGGAGCTGGAGCAATGTGACGTCCCCAAGGACGTGCGGGTTGGCTGCGTGACCACAGACTTCGCCATGCAGGTGGGTAGGGTGGGCCTGAGCCCACATGTCACACACCTACAGATGTACACGGAGCTGGTGCTGTGCAGCACTTGTTTTCCTGGTTCTGGAAAGCACCTGTGCCCTTGGTGATTTTTAGTTTTCCTTAGAGGCTAGACAGTCGTGATATGATGACAACATTTGTATAGTACATTAAATGTTTAATGTTTACTATTTATTATTTTTTTTTCAGTATATATAATGTCATGTGGTCAGCAGATTCTTAAGACAGGGAGAGAGGGTTTTCAACCAGCAATGAGTATATTTGGCCCAGACAAAATGTCTGTTGAGAGAGCTTGCTAATGACAGGTCATGGAAAATGACAAACACAGGCTCCAGGACAGTGTGAGAAAGACACCTGGGGCTCCGTCCTCGTTTACACATCTTGAGAGGCCTCCCCAGGCTGAGTTTCCTTCACAAAAGCCAAGGAATTTGGGCAACGCAGGGTTTGTGAAGTTCCCTTAACTGTGATTACAAAATTAATGTGAAAAGAAAATTGATGACAAGAAAATTGAGTTCTTCTTTAACTTGTGGTTGTAGAATGTTCTGCTGCAGATGGGGTTGCACGTGCTGGCGGTGAACGGCATGCTGATTCGCGAGGCCCGGAGCTACATCTTGCGCTGCCACGGCTGTTTCAAGTACGTAGCTGGTGACCTGGCCCTGGTGCCCTCTGTGGAACACACGGAGTTTCTTTTTTTGTTTTGAGACACAGTCTCGCTCTGTCGCGCAGGCTGGAGTGCAGTCGCGCAATCTCAGCTCACCGCAACCTCTGCCTTCTGGGTTCAAGTGATTCTCCTGCCTCAGCCTCTCAAGTAGCTGGGACTAGAGGCACATACCACTGCACCCGGCTAATTTAATTTCTGTATGTTTTTAGTAGAGGTGGAGTTTCACCATGTTGGTCAGGCTGGTCTCAAATTCCTGACCTCAAATGATCCATCCACCTCAGCCTCCCAAAGTGCTGGGATTACAGGTGTGAACCACCACGCCCAGCCCACTCCTCCTGTTTCTTCTACAGACTTATTGAAAGAGAGCCCTACGTTAATGTATGTTTCTTCCACCTCGTCATTCTTCTGGGGTCTGGGTTCTGTCTCCACCTGGGCACTGAGAACTTGGGGACGGAAGTTGCCAGGGACCTCCCACCTTATCTCAGTGGCATGAGGTTAGGGACATGGGTTCTGGAACAGTGAGCCTCATTCTTTAGCGGTACATACTGAAACGTTTGTCCTTGGAACGTCTGGGATTTGCTTTGACATAATCCACAAGTAGAAGGAGTGGGTGGGGGTGGAGATGAAATAAGATTGGCCGTGAATTGAGAGTTTTTGAAGCTGGAGGGTGATGGAGACATGGGGGTTTATCGTGTTTTGTCTGCTTTATACATGAGAGATTTTCTGTTTACAAAAAGAAGAGGACGTGGGTTCAGATCCAGATTCTGTGTCCTGCTGCCGGTGTGATTTTGCAAAAGCTGATTCACTTCTTTATGCTTCAGATTCTTCTCTTTGAGATAAGGTCTCACTATGTTGCCCAGGCTGGTCTTTAGCTCCTGGCCTCAAGCAATCCTCTTATCTTGTCCTCCTAAAGTGGTGGGATTACAGGCGTGAGCCATCCAGCTCTCAGATTCTTTTTTTTTTTTTTTTTCTTTTTTGAGATAGTTTCCCTCTTGTTGCCCAGCCTGGAGTGCAGTAGCACCATCTCGGCTCACCACAATCTCTGCCTCCCAGGTTCAAGCGATTCTCCTGCCTCAGCCTCTGAGTAGCTGGGACTAGAGGCACATGCCACCATGCCTGGCTAATTTTTTGTATTTTTAGTAGAGGCGGGTTTCACTGTGTTAGCCAGGATGGTCTTGATCTCCTGACCTCTGGTCCACCCGCCTCGGCCTCCCACAATGCTGGGATTACAGGCATGAGCCACCGCGCCCGGCTTCATATTTTTGTTTGTTTTGGTTTTTTCTGAGACAGTCTCACTCTGTTGCCTGGAGAACAGTGGCACAGTATAGGCTCACTGCAATCTCTGCCTCCTGGGTTCAAGTGATCCTCCTGCCCCAGCCTCCTAAGTAGCTGGGACTACAGGCACCCACCACCACATCTGGCTAACTTTTTGTATTTTTAGTAGTGACAGGGTTTCACTATGTTGGCTAGGTTGATCTGAAATGCCTGAGCTCAAGTGATCTGCTTGCCTCGGCCTCGCAAAGAACTGGGATTGCAGGCATGAGCCACCACACCCGGCCCTGTCAGATTCTTAATAAGATTGAGAAGGTGGTTGTGAGGAACTAGGAAGACAGTCGTGTCAAGGACTCTGTGGTATCCGGTACATACGCAGCGTGCCTATCGGGTGAACTGTTAGTTTCTTGACCGCTGACCTCTCGTTGCTTTTCTGACTCTTGAGTTGGTTCCTGTGGTGAGGGCTGGTGCTCTGTAGGGAGGCCTCTGGGACCCTGGAGACCGCCTGGTTGGCGTGGAAGAGCCTCTGCCGCAGCCTTGCTGGTGGAATGTGGCCTGGGGACCTACTCTAGGGTGGCATCTGCCACTCTGCAGGCTCAGGCTGGGTCCAGAGGCATCATGTAGATCCATTGGTGGTGCCCTTGTAGAGGCCCATGTGGAACTTTCTGAATCATCAAAGGTGCCTCTCTGGGTCCCCAGCTCTTCCACTGGGCGGGGAGTTGCCTGTGTGAAGCCTCATTCCCTGAAGGCCTGAGCATAACCCAGCACTCAGGCTTGGGGCCCAGCCCCGCCAGCCAGTGTGGCTCTGCCGCTCCTCAGAGTGGCCCGCACCTTCCTCTGAAGCTTCATGTCATTTTGCTGTTTCAGGCTCATGACAGTAAAGCTCCTGGCTTCATAAAATTCCATTTTTTCCAACGTCCTTTGTTACAGAAGCATTTAATTCACCAGATTAACACTCAATTCTTAGAAACACTTGGAAGGTTCTTCATTCTTGTCAGATTAGCCCCGTGACTGCACAGTTTGCTGTACAAAATAAATAGGTCCCAACACTTGTTACAAGGTGCTTAGTTCACTCACCAGAGACTTTGGGTAAGGCCTTTGGCTTCTCCAGCTATTCCACCCAGCTCTTGTCTTGACCATTGGGAACTGATGGAGAACTCCAGAAGAACAGGGACCAGGGTTGCTGCTTTGCCGCTGACAGCAGCAACTTCCTCCTGTCCAGGGTCCACTGTCCACAGGGCTTGAGCGCATAGGCGGGGGAGGCCTTGGGTCTGGCCTCAGCGCCCGGGCTTCGTTCAGCCACGGCAGTGTGTTTCCTGTCTCATTAATGCGCTCTGCCACCTCCAGAGCTGCTCCGAGTTAACACCCAGGCTGGCGTTTGGAGAGAAGGTAGCTCGTGGTGTGACGAGGTGCCCCTCGAGAAAGTGCCGTGATGTGAAGGGCATTGATTCTGGAGCCAGACTGCGTGGGTTTATCTGCCATGGAGCAGCTGGGTGACCTTGAGCAAGCTGCCTTAACTTGCCTCAGTTTCCCCATCTGTAAAATGGAGATGGTGCCATCCTCCCAGGACTAGTGATGTGAACCCTACAGAACAGAGCCTGGTGGTGTGTAGAAGGGTTCGGGATTCACCTAACTGCATCCTGCTCGCTTGCCCACTTCCTTACCCGCCCCTCCTGTGGTTTATCCATCCCTCAGAGGGACACGGCAGCCCTTTGCTGACAGCTTCAGTGGCCTTCATGTTTGTGATGTGTGGTGCGGTTCAGCCCTTCCCTGTTTCTTCTACTGAGACCCGGGATCCACCTTGTACTCTGGGGAGGCGTTTGCTGCCTGTGGCTTTGGCGCAGATCGTCTCCTTTTGTGTCTCCCAGGACAACGTCTGACATGAGCCGAGTGTTCTGTTCTCACTGTGGGAACAAGACCCTGAAGAAAGTGTCCGTGACCGTCAGTGACGACGGCGCCCTGCACATGCACTTCTCCCGCAACCCCAAGGTGCTGAACCCCCGCGGCCTCCGGGTGAGTGGTGCCTCTCCCAGCCCCTCCCCACGCCAGTGTCGAAAACAGAAAGGACAAAAGAAAACAGTCTGGTCCTTTGTGCAAGACCAGGGATTGAAAGCCTGTGACCTAGGGACCGACACGGAGCAAGGAGAACGCACGCGTGCCATCTCATGAGAAGCCACCGGTCATTCGGGCAGTAGCTGTGAAAGGCTGCAGTAGTGGCTCACGAAGGGGGAGCTCATTTAGAGTAAGGCAGAGGTTAGATGTGTGCAGGACTTGAAGGATGGGCAGGGTCTCGGGACGCCCACGGTGCAGAGAGGAACGGGTGTGGAAAGCACAGCACAGAAGAGAGGGCCTGATGGGGCACATGCGCAGCAGCTGCCAACAGAGAACCGGGAGGGAAGGATTGGAGGACGAATGAGCGAAATGAGCGGCACTGGCCTCTCCCAGCAGTAAAATAGCCACGCGTGCATGAAAAGCTTTCAATTTTGAAATAATTTTCAACTTATAGAAAAGTTGTAAAGACAGTATAAACAATTCCTGGGGGTTTTTTGTTGTTTGAGGCAGGGCCTCACTCTGTCACCCAGGCTGGAGTGCAGTGGCGGGATCTTGGCTCACTGAAACTCCACCTCCTGGGTTCAAGCGATTTTCCTGCCTCAGCCTCCCAAGTAGCTGGGACTACAGGCACGCGCCACCATGCCCGGCTAATGTTTTTATTTTTAGTAGAAACGGTTTTGCCATGTTGGCCAGGCTGGTCCCCAACTCTTGACCTCCAGTGATTTGCCCACCTCAGCCTCCGAAAGTGCTGGGATTACAGGCGTCAGTCACTGCATTCTGCCAACAATTCCTGTTTACCCATCACCTGGATTTCCCAGGGTTAATCATTTACCCACATCTGCTTTCTCTTTATACATGTACATATTTTTTTTCTGAACCATTTGAGAGTAAATTGTGCACATAATGCCCCTTTGCCTTGAAACAAAGACTTTATCTAAGAAATCAGCATTGCTGCAATACCACTGTGTAATCTGCAAACCCAAATCCAGATTTTGCCAGTTGTTCTACAAACTTCCTGACAAAAGGAGATTGTTTGGGTGCAGAATCCAGAGTGACACGCTGCATTTTGTCAGCTCGTCTTTTTTCGTCTGGGGTCCTTTCTCAGTCTTTTGTCTTAGAGGACCCTGACACTTTGGAAAACTCTGAGCCCGTTCCTTTGTAGAGCGTCCCTCCCCTTGGGTGTGTCTGGTATTTCCTCGGGACTGGATTAGACTGGGGCTATGCAGTTTTGGCAGGAACACCCCAGAAGTGATCCTGCTGTGTCCTTCTCTGGACTTCATTTCATTGGGTAAATAATTAGTTGTATAATTTACTGGTGATACTAACTTTGATCACTTGATTCAGTGGCTTCTGCTACCTTCATCCCCTGTCAAGTTATTTATCATACTTCATTTGTAGGGAGAGACTGAGACTATGTATATATTATTTCTTGTTGAAGTTAAGTTGCCTGAAACAGTTATTATAGTGATCGCCAAATGGTGATTTTCTGTCATTCCTTCCGTGTTCATGACCTGGTATTCTACTGTAAAGAGGAACTTTCCTTTTATTCCCATGTATTGATTTCTTTGAGTGTGGTCTTGTGGATTTGTGTTCTAGTCTACAGGTTGTGATCTGTCACTGTCATTTTGAGCCTCGCATTGTGCCAGCGTGTGGCCAGTGGGAGCCTGTGTTCTTTTGACAGATCCCAGGTACTCTTTCAACACAACTTTCTGGCATAACAAGAAGTTCCCAGACTCTCAGCCGTCTCCTGCCTGTGCCCCAGAATCTGCCATTTCTCTCAGGAGCTCTGGTTTTTTATGCAGGAGGGTTTTTAGAAGTAAAGATCTGGAGACTGGGTGTGTCTGTTGTCCTGGGGTATCATTGCGTCTTGGCTCCAATGGACAGAGCTAGGAATTATATACACGTGTTTAAATACACACTGGAATGTTTTGTATTTCTGTTTCTGTATTGTCTTTAGCTGAAGGTATGTAGTCAGAATACCGTGCTCGGTCTTGCACGTGTGAATTGAGGTGGGAATCAAGTGGGGGGCGGCGGCATGTCACACACAGCACATGGCAGGCAGTCAGTTACCACCGCTGTCATCTGCCCGCACCAGGATCCGCAAGGTCGGCTGCGCCTTGTGTGACTGTGGCTCCCCTTCTTCTAACGGCCCTTCCTTGTCTTATTTCCAGTACTCGCTTCCCACTCCCAAAGGGGGCAAATACGCCGTCAACCCCCACCTCACCGAGGATCAGCGCTTCCCTCAGCTGCGACTCTCCCGGAAGGCCAGGCAGAAAACCAACGTGTTCGCCCCTGACTACATCGCCGGGGTGTCGCCCTTTGTGGAGAACGACATCTCCAGCCGCTCAGCTACCCTGCAGGTCCGGGACGGCACCTTGGGAGCTGGGCGGAGACGCTTAAATCCCAACGCTTCCAGAAAGAAGTTTGTGAAGAAAAGGTGAAGTGCGAGTTCCCACAGGCAAACTGGATGGTGTTCTGGCCACTGTGGAGTTGCGGTGTCCCATTTCCCCAGCCGTGTCATCTCCAGGACCACCCGATGGAAATAACAGGTGGGCTTCGCGGTGCCGCTCTGCCCGGCCGTGCCCTGCTGGGTCTGCAGGGAACTGGGCTGTCCCATGGCCTGTGAGCATCTGGAGCACCTGGCTGCCTGCCAAGGAAAGGGAATTGGATAAAAACAAAGAACAGTGCCCTGGAGCCAGTCTTCAAGAAAGGAATTTCCAAAGGATAATATTTTTCTAGTAAATGCGGCTGCAAGGTCCTGTGCATTTTTATTAAATAGGCCAAATTTTTGCTGCTTAGGTCGTCTCAAGGCTGACACTTGAGCTGTGTGCCCAGAGATCATGCATTTAGATTTATCTTTTTGCCAGAAAATACAACGTTATAATAAAACTAAGAACTACCATTTCTTTCTTTTCGTTTAACCTCCTTTTTTTGAGAATGGTTTCCATTAGTCTGGAAAGTACAATGTGGTGAGCTCCCTGACGGCCTTTCACCTGGATTCCCTACGGTTCTGCCTCATCTTTTTCTGTACACACAGTCACAAAGTATGAGTCATCTAGGAAAAGGATATTCTTTTACATAACCACGGTAGAGTTAGCAAATTCAAGAACTATCATGTTGCTACATTACTGTTATGTAACATGACAGCACTGGTAATCACCCCGTATCAGTTCTTTCTTCAGCTGCCTACTGTTCCATTGTGAAGAGCTATGAAACAAACTGTGTTAACTACTTACTCTGCATTAGCCCATTTAATCCATAGAACGTTAGTACAGGGTACAGCTGCTGTTACTTCAAGCAGTCCTGAGCTACAAGAGGTAAGTGACACAGCCTGTTAGTGGCTAGACCAAGATTACAACTCACTCCATCTGTGCTTTTTTTTTTGAGACAGTCTCATTCTGTCGCCAGGCTGGAGTACTATGGCTCAGTCTCAGCTCACTGCAGCCTCCGCCTCTCTGGCTCAAGAGATTCTCCTGTCTCAGCCTCCCGAGTAGCTGGGATTACAGGCAAGCGCCACCGTGCCTCATTTTTCTTCTTCTTTTTTCTTTCTAGTAGAGACGAGGTTTCACCATGTTGCCCAGGCTGGTCTTGAACTCCTGACCTCGGGTGATTCCCCCACCTCGGCCTCCCAAAGTGCTGGGGTTACAGGTGTGAGCCACCGCGCCTGACCCCATCTGTGCTTTTAAGCAACAAATGTACCAGTGGAGATGGCAGGAAGGAGGGTGAACACTGCCCGCTGTCTGTCCCCATCTTTGTGAAACTCCTGCTCTTGGGAGGACTGATGGATTGACGCCCACCTGGAGCACCGGGTGCCGGAGGAGGGTGAATAGTGGTTAGAACCCAGGTGACTCCGATGCGCCCTTTCCATTTCTCCACATACTCTGTTCTGTCAGACAGAGAGAAGGTTAGCAGGCCGAGCACGGTGACTCATGCCTATAACCCCAGCATTTTGGAAAGCCGAGGCAGGATCGCTTGAGCCCAGGACATAGAGAACAGCCTAGGTCAAAAGAATGTCTACAGAGAACACAAGAGGGTAAGGCTTTTAGCTTAATTGCACCCGTTTCTCACTGTCATCTTGGAATTCCTTCCCTTTCTCCTCAGTCCCACCCATTTCATTCTGTATTTAGCAGCCATAAGACTACTAAGTAAGACTGGCCAGGATTTGGCCAACAGTTCATACGTAATTTTTTTTTCTTTTTGAGACTCACCCAGGCTGGAGTGCAGTGGTGCGATCTCAGCTCACTGCAGCCTACGCCTCCCGGGTTCAAGTGATTCCCCTGCCTCAGCGTCCCAAGTAGCTGGGACTATAGGTGTGTGCTACCACGCCCAGCGATTTTTTTTTGGTAGATGGGGTTTTGCCATGTTGGCCAGGCTGTTCTCAAATGCCTGACTTTAGGTGATCTGCCTGCCTTGGCCTCACAAAGTGCTGGGATTACAGGCGTGAGCTACCACGCCGGGCCTCACGTCATTTTAGAAAGTGTTGGACCAGGCACGGTGGCTCACGCCTGTAATTCTGGCACTTTGGGAGGCCAAGGTGGGTGGATCACCTGAGGTCAGGAGTTCAAGATTAGCCTGAGCAACATGAAGGAACCCCTTCTCTACTAAAAACACACAATTAGCCGGGCGTGGTGGCAGGTGCCTGTAATCCCAGCTACTTGGGAGGCTGAGGCAGAAGAATCGCTTGAACCCGGGAAGCGAAGACTGGTGAGCCGAGATCGTGCCGCTGAACCCCAGCCTGGGCAATAAGAATGAGAGTCCATCTCAAAAAGAAAAAGTCATGGACTGGGTGCTATAGTTCACGCCTACAATCCCAGCACTTTGGGAGGCCAAAGTGGGAGGATCCCTCAAGCCCAGGAACTTGAGACCAACTTGGGCAACATAGTGAGACCCCATCTCTACAAAATATGCAAAAATTAACAGGTATGGTGATACACACCTGTAGTCCCAGCTACTTGGGAGGCTGAGGTGGGAGAATTGCTTAAGCCCAAGAGGATGAGGTTGCAATGAGTTGAGATCACGCCACTGCACTCCAGCCTGGGTGACAGAGACCACATCCCAAAAGAAGAAAAACTGACTGCCTGGACGCAGTGGTTCAGACCAGTAATCCCAACATTTTGGGAGGCTGAGACGGGCAGATCACTTGAGCTCAGGAATCCAATACCAGCCTGGCCAACATAGCGAAACCCCACAAACAAAAATGAGTGAAACAAATTAGTTGCACATGGTGCTGCCTGTAGTCCCAGTTACTTGGGAGGCTGAGGTAGGAGGATCACTTGGGCTCAGGAGGAGGAGGGGGTTGCAGCTGAGATCCTGCCACCACACTCCAGCCTGGGTGACAGAGCAAGACTGTCTCAAAAAAAAAATTCATGGCACAGTGGCTTACTCCTATAATCCCAGCACTTTGGGAAGCCAAGGTGGGTGGATCATTTGAGGTCAGGAGTTTGAGACCAGCCTGGTTAACATGGTGAAACCCCACCTCTACTAAAAATACAAAAAAATAAAAGCCAGGTGTGATAGCGCACGCCTGTAGTCCTAGCTACACGGTTGGCCAACATGGTGAAACCCTGTCTGTACTAAAAATACAAAAATTAGCTGGGTGTGGTGGCGGGCACCTGTAATCCCAGCTACTCAGGAGGCTGAGGCAGGAGAATCACTTGAACCCGGGAGGCGGAGGTTGCAGTGAGCTGAGATAGTGCCACTGCACTCTAGCCTGGGCGACAGCGAGACTGTCATTGATAGATAGATAGACAGAGATAAGAATAAGAATAATCAAACAACCAGGCCGGGCATGGTGGCTCACGCCTGTAATCTCAGCACTTTAGGAGGCCAAGGCCGGTGGATCAGTTGAGGTCAGGAGTTCAAAACCAGCCTGGCCAACATATGCTGAAATCCTGTCTCTACTAAAAATACAAAAATTAGCCAGGCCTGGTGGTATGTGCCTGTAATCTCAGCTACTCGGGAGGCTGAGACAGGAGAATCGCTTGAACCCGGGAGGCAGAGGTTGCAGTGAGCCAAGACGGTTTTGCACTCCAGCCTGGGCAAAATTTTGAGCAAGACTCTGTCTCAAAAATAAATAAATAAAAATTTTTAAAAAAGAATGACCAGCTGGGCATGGTGGCTCCCACCTGTAATGTGAGCTACTTGGGAAGCTGAAGTGAAAGGATGGTGTGAGCCCTGGAGTTCGAGGCTGCAGTGAGCTCTGATTGCACCACTGCACTTCAGTCTGGGTGATAGGGCAAGACCCTGTCTCTCAAATATAAATAAGTAAATAAACAACTAATCTCAAAAACCCAAGATTCTAGCACATGATTATTTTAATTGAATGTGACATCATAATATTTGGCTGTAATGAAATCTTTGATTTGGGGTTCAATAGTAGAAAGATACAGACTCTAATCAGGTTCTAAATAGATTCCAAAAACAACTACAGGCCAGGCTCAGTGGCTCATGCCTGTAATCCCAACACTTTGGGAGGGAGGCCTCGGCAGGCAGATAGCTTGAGCTCAGGAGTTCGAGACCAGCTTGGGCAACATGGTGAAACCCCATCTCTACAAAAAATACAATAAGTAAGCTAGGTATGGTGGCATGTCCCTGTAGTCCCAGCTACTCGGGAGGCTGAGGCAGAAAGATTACTTGAACCCGGGAGGTCAAGGCTACAGCGAGCCAAGATCACACCACGGCACTCTAGCTTGGGCGACAGAGCAAGTCTCCAGAAAAAAAAAAAAAGACTCAATTTGCTACCTTGAATCAAGTCTCTCTTCAGAACAAACGAATGTCCTTTTTGAGAGAAATTTTAGGGTTTTGTTGTTTGTGTTTGTTTTGTTTTTTGTTTTGTTTTTTGAGACGGAGTCTTACTCTGTTGCCCAGGCTGGAGTGCGTTGGCACAATCTCGGATCACTGCAAACTCTGTCTCCCAGGTTCAAGCGATTCTCCTGCCTCAGCCTCCCAAGTAGCTGGGACTATAGGCGTACGCCACCACACGTGGCTAATTTTTGTATTTTTAGTAAAGATGGGGTTTTACCATGTTGGCCAGGCTGGTCTTAAACTCCTCACCTCAGGTGATCCACCTGCCTCGGCCTCCCAAAGTGCTGGGATTATAGGAATGAGTCACTGCGCCTGGCAGAAATTTCAGTTTAACCAGAGTGTTCTAAGCCCAGTGAAGGATGGCCTAATTCAGGCAAAACATAACTTAAAGAAATTAGCGCAGGACACAGCAAAACACAGGAAGCCCAACACAGTGGTGTGAGTGCTATGACATAGCCACAGCAGTGGTGGGTAGGAGGACAGGAAGGGATGGATAGGGTTTCTAGTAGAAGAATCTCTTCTACCCTAATACCAAGAACCTTCTCCCCCCGGAATACTTGGCTGGTATCCACAGGAACCACTGAGGACAAAAGATACCCAGGTCCCCAGACAGGCTCAACCGCAGCACAGAGAAAAGGAAGGGGGCTTTGGGGACTTCTCCTTGTGCAGAAAAGCAGCCACCCAGGAGGACATGATGCATTAGCAGGTGGCTCATGAGGATGTTTGTGTTCTTTCATCAGAAGGAGAGAGGACTCCTGAGAATTCTCCTACTTCCGGCTTTTAATTTCTAGATAATGAAGACAACAAAGCTTCCTACAGCTCTGAGGTCCTGGCCTGCTCCCTGGGAACATGGCGGGACCCTGAGGACACTGTTTTCAGTTGATACATAATACCTGGTACATACTCCTGGGATAGAGGCCTGCTTCAGAAAAGACCAGGGGAAATGTACGGTCTTGGTACTGAGAGCAAATTAAAGCTGGAAGAAACCATGAAGACAGAGAAGAGCATTACCAGCTGACTGTGAATGAAACTCAAGAATTCTTACTCTAACTCTGAGAACAAGTTAGGGGCTGGCAGCTGATGTGGAGCCCAGTGGCCTGGGTACAAATTCTGAACTACATCACTGAGTGGCTGTGTAACCACAGACAAGTCACATAACCAATTGTTGTCTCAGTCTCCTTATTTGTAAAATGGGGATGTTATTCCCTACCCCACACCACACACAGAAATTGACTCAAAGGGGATCATACACCTAAATAAAAGAGCAAAAACTATAGAACTCTTATAAAAACACATACATATAAATTTTCATCACCTTGGGTTAGGCAATGGTTTCTTAAATATGACATCAAAAGCACAACTGATAGAAGGTTGGCCAGGCACAGTGGCTCACGCCTGTAATTCCAGCACTTTGGGAGGCTGAGGCGGGCCGATTGCCTGAGGTCAGGAGTTTGAGACCAGCCTGGCCAACATGGTGAAACTCCATCTCTACTAAAACTACAAAAAAAATCAGCCGGGCCTGGTGGTGCACACCTGTAATTCCAGCTACCCATGAGGCTGAGACAGGAGATTTACTTGTGGGGGCAGGTAACCTGGGGGGCAGAGGTTGCAGTGAGCCGAGATCGCACCATTGCACTCCATCCTGGGTGACAGAGCAAGACTCCATCTCAAAAAAAAAAAAAAGAAAAAAAAACAAAGGTTGAGGCCAAGCATAGTGGCTCACGCTTGTAATCCCAGCACTTTGGGAGGCCAAGGTGGGCAGATCACAAGGTCAGGAGATCGAGACCAGCCTGGCCAACCTGGGGAAACCCTGTCTGTACTAAAAATACAAAAATTAGCTGGGCATGACGGCGGGCGCCTGTAGTCTCAGCTACTCGGGAGGCTGAGGCAGGAGAACGGTGTGAACCCTGGAGGCGGAGCTTGCAGTAAGCCGAGATCACGCCATTGCACTCCAGCCTGGGCGAGATAGAGACTCCGTATCCAAAAAAAAAAAGGTTGAGTCCGGGGCACCGTGGCTCACGCTTGCAATCCCAGCACTTTAAGAGGCTGAGGTGAGCGGATCACCTGCGGTCAGGAGTTCAAGACCAGCCTGACCAACATGGTTAAACCTTGTCTCTACTAAAAACACAAAAATTAGCCAGGCATGGTGGCAGGCGTTTGTTAATCCCAGCTACTTGGGAAGCAGAGGTGGGAGGATTGCTTAAGCTGGGGAGGTCAAAGCTGCAACGAGCCGAGATCTCACCACTGCACTCCAACATGGGCGACAGAGTGAGGGACTGTCTTAAAAAAAAAAAAAAAAAAAAAAAAAGCAGGGGCAGGGGCAGGCGCGGTGGCTCATGCTTGTCATCCCAGCACTTTGGGAGGCTGAGGTGGACGGATCACTTGAGGTCAGGAATTCCAGACCAGCCTGGCCAATAGGATAAAACCCCATCTTAACTGAAAAATACAAAAAATTAGCTGGGCGTGGTGGTGGCACATGCCCACAATCCCAGCTACCTGGGAGGCTGAGGCAGGAGAATCACTTGAATCCAGGAGGCAGAGTCTGCAGTGAGCTAAGATCGTACAACTGTACTCCAGCCTGAACAACAGAAAGAGACTCCATCTCAAAAAAAAGAGAGAGAGAAGATTGATAAGCTAGAACAGACAGAATACAAAGACCTCTGGTGCTTACGGAGATCGATAAGCTAGGACAGACAGAATACAGAGACCTCTGGTGCTTATGGAGAGAAAAAGCAGATCACATCCAAATGGTCAGGAAGCAGGTGGTAAGAAACTCTCCCTGAAAACTGGAGAACATAGATCAATGCCTTCAAAATTCCAAGAGGCAACAATTTTCAACCTAGAATTCTACACGCAGCCAGTCAGATACAGGATGCATCAGAAAACTTATTTCCACTTACCCTTCTTTTCTTTTCTCTTTTGAGACAGTCTCACTCTGTCATCCAGGCTGGACTGCAGTGGCGCGATCTCGGCTCACTGTAACCTCCACCTCCCGGGTTCAAGTGATTCTCCTGCCTCGGCCTTCTGAGTATCAGGAATTACAGGCATGTGCCACTATGCCCGGCTAATTTCTGTAGTTTTATAGTAGAGAAAGGATTTCACCCTGTTGGCCAGGCTGATTTCAAACTCCTGACCTCAAGTGATCCACCCGCCTCTGCCTCCCAAAGTGTTGGGATTATAGGCGTGAGCCACCGCACCCGGCCTCACTTATCCTTTCTTAGGGAACTACTGGAGAATGTAATCCAAAAAAAAAAAAAAAAAAAAAAAAAGTGGGGGAGGAGAAAACCAAAGAAGAAATATGAGATCCAATATAAGAGAGAGGCAAAAAGAACCCCGGAAAGACAAGCAGTGCAGCAAACCTAGAGAAGGATGAGCCCACATTGGGAGAGAAGGCTTCCAGGAAGACTCTTTCTAGAAAATTAAAACTGATAAGAAACCTCATGTTTGGCCAAATGAAAAGTAGGCCAGGCACAGTGGTGCATACCTGTAATCCAGCACGTGGGGAGGTAGAGCTGGGCATACTGTTTGAGCTCAGTAGCTCGAGACCAGCCTGAGCAACCTAGGGAGATAACTTCTCTACAAAAAGAAAAATGTTTAAATCAGGCTAGGGCTGGGCATGGCGGCTCACACTTGTAATCCCAGCACTTTGGGAGGCCAAGGTGGGCGGATCACCTGAGGTTGGGAGTTTGAGACCAGCCTGACCAACGTGGAGAAACCCTGTCTCTACCAAAAATACAAAATTAGCTGGTTGTTGTGGCACATGTAATCCTAGCTACTCGGGAGGCTGAGACAGAAGAATCACTTGAACCGGGGAGGCAAAGGTTGCAGTGAGCCGAGATTGCGCCACTGCACTCCAGCCTAGGCAACAAGAGAAAAACTCTGTCTCAAAAAAAAAAAAAAAATCAGGCTGGTGCAGTGGCTCACACCTGTAATCCCAGCACTTTGGGAGGCCAAGGCAGGCTGATCACCTGAGGTCAGGAGTTCCAGACCAGCCTGGCCAACATGGTGAAACCCCATCTCTACTAAAAATACAAAAAAATTAGCCGGGCATGGTGGTATGTGCCTGTAATCACAGCTACTTGGGAGGCTGAGGCAAGAGAATCACTTGAACCCAGGAGTCATAGGTTGCAGTGAGCCAAGATAGCACCACTGCACTCCAGCCTGGGTGACAGGGTGGGATTCTGTCCCCTCCCCACCAAAAAAAAAAAGAATTGAAGAATCAGCCAGGCATGGTGGTGAGTGCCTGTAGTCCCAGCTACTCAGGAGGCTGACGTGACAGTATCACTTGAGTGTGGGAGTTCCAGGCTGCAGTGAGCTAGGATCACATTGCTGCACTGCACCTTGGGGGACAGGGTGTGCTTATTTGTTTTTTACAATTTAGATGGTTTGGGAACAATTAGTGCTGGTGGCATAGAAAACTAATGAGAAGGCCAGGCGCAATGGCTCATGCCTGTAATCCCAGCATTTTGGGTGGCCAAGGTGGGCAGATCACTTGAGGTCAGGAGTTCGAGACCAGCCTGGACAACATGGTGAAACCCTGTCTCTACTAAAAATACAAAAATTAGCTCCGCGTGGGGGTGTGTGCCTGTCATCCCAGCTACTCTGGAGGCTGAGGGAGGAGAAACGCTTGAGCCCAGGAGGCAGAGGATGCAGTGAGCTGAGAGAGCATAACTGCACTCCAGCCTGGTGACACAGCGAGACTCCATCTCAAAAGAAAAAGAAACAAGAGGCAATTATTAACCCTAGGAAAACAAAAGGTTGTAGGAAAAAGGAAATGTAAATATAATTCACTGCATGGCTCATCGTTACAATAGCATAAATAAAACCTAAATATTGATTTAGCCAAAAATTTAGATATTGCTATATTGGGGAGAAAAGGTGAAAGGGAGGGGGAGTATTAAAGTGCTTATTCTCATCTTTCATAGTAGGTATGAATAATGTCTAAAAACGATAAATAAAAACTAGCATATTACTTAGAAACACGGAGGTAAATACCACAAGGCACCACTAAAAAGAGTGTTAGGGTTAGGTGTGGTGGTTCACCCCTGTAATCCCAGAACTTTGGGAGGCCAAGGTGGGCAGACCACTTGAGGTCAGGAGTTTGAGACCATCCTAGTCAACATGGTGAAACCTCATCTCTACTAAAAGTATAAAAGTTAGCTGGGCATGGTGACGGGCACCTGTAATCCCAGCTTCTTGGGAGGCTGAGGCAGGAGAATCACTTGAACCAGAGATCACACCACTGCACTCCAGCCTGGATGACAGAGAGAGACTCTGTCTCCAAAAAAAAAAAAAAAAGTTTTGGGAAGGAGACAATTCAGGAAGGTTGGAGTGTGGGATACTGTTTATCATAAGCCTCAGGAAATTATTTGACTCTTAAAATTTTGTACAAGCTTTAGATTACATTAAAAATATTTTTAAAAGATAATTTATCTGTGTATTACTTCAATAACTAAAATTAAAAAGTAAAAACAAAACTAATAGTCTCAATTCTCCTTCTACAGATGTGAGAATCAGAACTCAGTGAGCCTAAAATATTTAGTTTATTTCATAGTTTTGATAAACGTACATTTCACATTTATGTAAATATTATGTAAAATGTAAGCATTGCAATTTTCTTGTACATTTTGAACTACTCAAAAATAAAATGTTTCTTTAAAAAGTTCAAACACACAGCCTAGTTTTTTTTCTTTGTGTAAAATGTTTTGTTGTGTGTTTTTTTTTTTTTTTTTCAGAGTCTCGCTCTGTCACCCAGGCTGGAGTACAGTGGCGCAATCTTGGCTCAAGCTCCGCCTCCCAGGTTCACACCATTCTGCTGCCTCAGCCTCCCCAGCAGCTGGGACTACCGGCACCCGCCACCATGCCCGGCTAATTTTTTTGTATTTTTAGTGGAGTCAGGGTTTCACCATGTTAGCCAGGATGGTCTCGGCCTCCCAAAGTGCTGGGATTACAGGCGTGAGCCACTGCGCTGGTTGTTTTTTTTTTTAAGAGACAGGGTCTCACTATGTTGCCCAGGCTGGCCTTGAACTCTTGGGCTAAAGAGAGCTCTCACTTCACCCTCCCAAATAGTTGGGAATACAAGAGCACACCACCACTGTAAAACTTTTTATACTGGAAAAATTTAAACATACATGGAATTAAGAATAAAATAATGAATCCCCATGTACCATACATTCTGTTTCAATACTCAGAAACATTTTGCCAATCTGTCATTTTTGAAATATTTTAAGGCAAAGCCATGACATAATTTCATTTTACCTCTAGACACTTCAATATGCATGTTTAATTGATACCTGATTTCAAAAAAAAAATAAAAACTATCATACCTAACTAAATATCATCTAATATCTGTTCTGCAATTTTCTCAAAGATATCTTTATTTTTTGAGACAGAATCTTGTTCTGTCACCCAGGCCGGAGTGCAGCGGCACAATCTCAGCTCACTACAACCTCCACCTCCCAGGTTCAAGGGATTCTCGTGTCTTGGCCTCCTGAGTAGCTGGGATTACAGGTGTGCACCACCACAACTGGCTAATTTTTGTATTTTTAGTAGAGATGGGGTTTCACCATGTTGTCTAGACCGGTGTTGAACTCCTGATCTCAGGTGATCCACCCATCTCTGCCTCGCAAAGTGCTGGGATTGCAGGTGTGAGCCACCGCACCCGTCCAAAGATGTCTTTTTATAGTTTTTTGTTTGCATCAAGATCCAATGTCTGCATATGACATGTGCTTGTTTTGTTAAATCTCTTATATTCTTTAACACAATTAACTGATGGTTAATTTTACTTGTCAGTCTGGGCAAGGAATGCTGAGATAGCTGGTGGAACATTGTTTCTAGGTGTGTCTGGGAGGGCGTTCCTGGGAGAGATGAGCACTTGGATCGGTAGGCTGAGTAAGGAAAATCGCCCTCACCAAGGTGGGCAGGCATCATCCACGCCGCCACCGAGGGCCTGAGTACAATAGAAAGGAGGCGGCCGGGTCAATGGGCCGCTCTCTTCTTAAGGTGGGACACCATCTTCTCTTGCTCTCGGGCATTGGTGTTCCTGGTCCTTGGACCTTTGGACTGGGAGTGGCACTCGCAATACTGGCTCCCCTGGTTCTCACTCTTCAGTCTGGACCAAAACCACATCGCCAGCTTTCCCCGGTCTCCTGCTTACACACGGCAGATCGTGCAATAGCTCAGCCTCCAGAGTCAAATGAGCCGATTCCTCATAAAATATAGCTCTCTTTTCCCTTTTTTGAGATGGAGTCTCCCTCTGCTACCCAGGCTGGAGTGCAGTGGCGTGATCTCAGCTTGCTGCAACCTCTGCCTCCTGGGTTCAAGCAATTCTCCTCCAACCTCAGCATCCCAAGTAGCTGGGACTGTAGGCATGTACCATCATGCCCAGCTAATTTTTGTATTTTTAGTTGAGACGGGGTTTCACCATGTTGACCAGGCTGGTCTCAAACTCCCGACCTCGTGATCTGCCCACCTTGGCCTCCCAAAGTGCTGGGATTACAGGCACATGCCACCATGCCCAGCTAATTTTCATATTTTTAGTAGAGATGGGGTTTTACTATGTTGGCCAGGCTGGTCTCAAACTCCTGATCTCAAGTGATCTGTCCAGCCCGGCCTCCTAAACTGTTGGGACTACAGGCGTGAGCCATCGCACCTGGCTTTTTTTTTTTAAGGCAGGAACTCACTCTGCCACCCAAACTGGAGTGCAGTGGGGAGATGTTTGGCTCACTGCAGCCTTCACTGTCTGGGCTCAAGCAATCCTCCCACCTCAGTCTCCCAAGTGAGTGGGATTATAGACACATACTACCACGCCTGGCTAATTTTATTTAAAATTATGTTTTGTAGAGATGGGGTCTCACTACGTTGCCCAGGCTGGTCTCAAATTTCTGGCCTCAAGGGATCCGCCTGCCTTGCCCTCCCAAAGTGCTGGGATTACAGGTGTGGATTAGTCAGGTTTCTATAGAGGGACAGAACTAATAAGATAGACATATGTAGTATTAACTCACATGATCACAAGGTCCCACAATAGGCCATCTGCAAGCTGAGGAGCAAGGAAGCCAATCCGAGTCCCAAAGCTGAAGAACTTGGAGTCTGATGTTGGAGGGCAGGAAGCATCCAGCACAGGAGAGAGATGTAGGCTGGGAGGCTAAGCCAGTCTAGCCATTTTTTTTTTTTTTTTTTTTTGGTGAGGTGAGTCTCACTCTGTCACCCAGGTTAGAGTACAGCGGTGTGATCTCAGCTCACCACAACCTCTGCTTCCTGGGTTCAAGCTATTTTCCTGCCTCAGCCTCCTGAGCAGCTGGGATTACAGGCATGTGCCAAAACACCCAGCTAAACTTTTTGGATTTTTAGTAGAGATGGGTTTTGCCATATTGGTCAGGTTGGTCTTGAACTCCTGACTTCAAGTGATCCACCTGTCTTGGCCTCCCAAAGTGCTAGGATTACAGGCGTGAGTCACAGCGCCAGGCCTAGTCTAGTCTTTTCACGTTTTTCTGCCTGTTTTGTATTCTGGCCGCACTGGCAGCTGATTAGATGGTGTCCACCCAGACTGAGGGTAGGTCTGCCTCTCCCAGCCCAGACTCAAATGTGAAGCTCCTTTGCTAACGCCCTCAGCGACACATCCAGGATCGGTAACTTTGCATCCTTCAATCCAATCAAGTTGACGTTCAATATTAACCATCACAAGGTTTGAGCCCCTGTACCCAGCAATATATTGCTTTTTATATATTTATACAAATTCCATTGGTTTTGTTTCTCTGGAAAATCCCGACTGATACGCACTCCTTCATTTTTCTTCTAGCACTGAATCATGGGATAAGCCAGCTGGGCTGTCCTATAGGACGCCCCGCACACTGTGGTTTCATTGATGCTTCCTCATGATTTTGTTTAACTTCTGTCTCCTGTGCTTCCCAATCAACCCACGTGGGTTTCTTGTTTTTTGTTTTTGTTTTTAGATAGGGTGTCACTCTATTGCCCAGGTTGGAGTCCAGTGGCACAATCACAGCTCACTATAGCCTCGACTTCCCAAACTCGGGTGATCCACCCATCTCAGCCTCCTGAGTAGCTGGGACTACAGGCAGCACCACCATGAGCAGCTAATTTTTTTTTTCTTTTGTTTTTTTGTAGAGACAGGGTTTCTCTATGTTGCCCAGGCTGGTCTCCAACTCCTGAGCTCAAGTGATCCACCCACTTCAGCCTCCCAAAGTGCTGGGATTATAGGCCTGAGCCACTGTGCCCAGCCACTAAGTTTCTTTTTTTTTTCTTTTGAGACAGGATCTCCCTCTGTCGCCCAGGCTGGAGTGCAGTGGCGCAATCTCGGCTCACTGCGACCTCAGATGTCTATCTTTACCACTGTGTAGTAACAAATTTGGCCAGGAGTGGTGGCACAGACCTGTAACTCCAGTACTTTGGGAGATCAAAGCGCGAGGATCACATGAGCCCAGGAGTTTGAGACCAGCTTGGGCAACATAGTGAGACCCTGTCTCTACCAAAAATAAATAAAGATTAGCCAGGCATGGTGGCATGCACCTGTTGTCTCAGATACTCAGGAGGCTGGGGCAGGAGGATTGCTTGACCCCAGAAGGTTGAGGCTGCAGTGAACTATCATCATGCTCCTGAGCCTCTAAATCCCAAATGATAGGAGTGTCCATCTGATTCATTGTGGGCCTCTCAGACCACTCCTGACAGTTTATGCTAATGAGATGACTTGGGGTGGGCCCCTATATAGTTCATGTTAACAAGATGACTGAGGATGGGAGCTGGCCATGCTGCAAACCAAAGACCGAATATGACACTGGAGGTTTGGGGCTTTGAGCCCCACCTCCAGATGGGTCGGGGAGACTGGAGATGGAGAAAACAATCTCACTAGAAGAGTGGGAGATAGACTAGCCAGCACACTGCGGCCTCCACCTGAACCAGCTCAGGTCTTTCCAGACACTAGCGACATGTAGCTATCTAAATTGACATTAATTAAGGCCAGGCGCAGTGGTACATGCCTGTAATCCTAGCACTTTGGGAGGCCGAGATGGGTGGATCACCTGAGGTCAGGAGTTGGAGACTAACCTGGGCAACATGGTGAAACCCATCTCTACTAATAATACAAAACGTGGCTGGGTGTGGTGGCGCATGCCTGTGGTCCTAGCTACTCGGGAAGCTGAGGCACAAGAATTGCTTGTGGAGATGGAGATTGCAGTGAGCCAAGAACCTGCCGCTACACTCCAGCCTGGGTGACACAGCGAAACTCCGCCACCAAAAATAAATTTTCAAAAAACCAATGTAATTAAAACTTCACTTCCTCAGTCCACTGGCCACTTTTTTTCCTTTTTATTTTTTTAAGTGCACCACTGCGGCCTTGAACTCCTGGGCTCAAGTGATCTTTTCCCCTTAGATCCTGAGTAGCTGGGACCACAGGCGCCTGCCACCACGCCTGGCTGCTGGCCACATTTCCAGTGCTCAATAGCTACTTGAAGCTTGCGGCTACCTTACTTGGGCAGCACAGATAGGAAAAGTTCTATTGGGCAGGGCTGCCTAGCCCTTTTTTAAAAGGTCCTTTTATACTATTTTGTCAGATGGGGGTCTCACTTTGTTGCTCAGGCTTATTGCAAACTCCTGAGCTCAAGTGATCCTCCTGCCTAGGCCTCCCAAAGTAATTCATAAATACATGTAAATAATAGAGTCCTCTCTTGTTGCATCAAAATGAATGCAAAAATGTCATGATGGGGCTGGGGGCGGTGGCTCATGCCTGTAATCCCAGCACTGTGGGAGGCTGAGCTGGTAGGATCACCTGAAGTCGGGAGTTGAAGACCAGTATTCTGGTACCTCCTTAACTTTTGCACTGGAGGGACAATGGAAGGGCCCTGTGTCATCCTCACCTTCCCCATCTGTAAGTCTTGTGATGGTTCATTACCACTTTAAAGCTCTAGTTCTTTTTCCTTCATTGACAGTGTATCTCCATCTTTAACTTTTACTTTATAGAGATTTTTTTTTGAGACGGAGTCTCGCTTCGTCACCCAGGTGGGAGTACAGTGGCTCGATCTCGACCCACTGCAACCTCCGCCTTCTGGGTTCAAGCGATTCTCCTGCCTCAACCTCCCGAGTAGCTGGGACCACAGGCGCCCGCCATCATGCCAGGCTAATTTTTGTATTTTTAGTACAGACAGGGTTTCCCCAGGTTGGCCAGGCTGGTCTCGAACTCTTGACCTCAGGTGATCCGCCCACCTCAGCCTCCCAAAGTGCTGGGATTACAGGCATGAGCCACCGCGTCTGGCCCCGTTTTGGCTGTTCTTTAATATGCTTCCCTATAACTGCTATCTCCACGCCAGCCTTGCTTTAGCTCATGGGAAACAAAACCAGTTAGTTCCCCCATTACCTGCCTTGAGGAGCAGGGGTGGTACAGCAGCATGCACCCAGGGAAGTGTGTTGTATGGGCCCCCGAGTGCAGAATCTGAATCTTGCAAAGGAAGAAACAAATTCACCTCCACGGAGCATGTCTCCCCAGTGCTCTCAGCCTTCCAAATCCACAGTCACAGTGACTCAGCAGAATCTCAGCCTGGGGCACCACAGTAATCTGCATCCGGCTTTTTTTCTGCTCCACTTCGTGCCAAGGCCCAAAGGGCAGGCCCACTCGATGCCTGGATTCTCTTGGGAACAACTTCCACCCTGCATCCCCTTGCACCTCAGGGCACAGTGCACAGATGGGCTTACCTTAGCCCCTCCAGCCAGATTTTTGAGGCCTCTGTCACACACCCCCACAAACCCCTCCTCCAGCCCCCAGAGACTTTTCTTGACTTCCACCAGTTGCTCGGGCGGGGCGGGTGGGAGTGGAGGGGCCCCTCCTTCATCCCCCAGGCTCCCTCCCTTCCTGGAGCTGCAGCCTTGGCATCCTCTGCCCAGCACCCCAGGATCCAGGCGTTGGTTCCCGCCCTTGTTGACTGTCCAACTCAAATGAGCCGCGCAGGATATATAAGAGAGAATGCACCGCGCACCACACACACGACTCCTGCAAGGTAGCCGCCGGAGCTGCCCAGCCCAGTGAGAGCCTAGTCCTGGCCAGGGTCGCCCCGGCAACCACGAGTCCAGCCAATCAGCGCCCTGGACTGCACCAGCGCCATGGTCGGTGAGTGCTGCGAAGGGCGAGGTGCTTTGTCTCCGGAGCCCTGGTGCCTGTGGAGGAGGTTGTAGGGGTTTGGCCCTGAATTTTGTTCCTTAAGTCAAAACCCACAAAGGGAAGAGATTAGGGTCCTGGGATGAGCCTTGATCGGACTCCGGGAGAGGGAGAGCCTCTGTTTGTATCCGGAGTCGTGGATCCTTCCTCACTCCACCCCCACGAACTCCAGTGGGCATTTAGGAGAAACTTGACCTTGGAAGAAGAAATTCCCTCCAAAACTGGGGTCAGAAACTGGCAGTTGAAGGCCAAATCAGGCTTACCGTCACAGCCCATACCTCTTTTGGGCTATAGTATTTAAACCAATTTGAAATAAGTTGCAAACATTAAAATGGGTGATTTCACTTAAAAATGTAGATACCGAGCTTCTGAAGAAAATGAGAATATCTGGCGATTGCTGGACAGGAGTGGAGGAAACTGATACCTTTAGTTTGACGGAGACCAGAACCGGCTCCAGGCTGCCCGGCTCAGGTTTTGTTGTTTTGTTTTGTATTGTTTTGTTTTGTTTGAGACTGAGTTTTGCTCTTGTCGCCCAGGCTGGAGTGTAATGGTGCTATCTCAGCTCACCGCAACTTCCGCCTCCCAGGTTCAAGCGATTCTCCCATCTCAGCCTCCCGAGTAGCTGGGATTACAGGAGTGCGCCACCATGCACAGCTAATTTTTATATTTTTAGTAGAGACGGGGTTTCGCCATGTTGGCCAGCGTGGTCTCAAACTCCCGACCTCAGGTGATCTGCCCACCTCGTCCTCTTCAAGTGCTGGGATTACTGACGTGAGCAGCCGTGCCTGGCCTTGGGAGGTATTTTCCATTGAGGCCCTTGAATTAGGCAAACCTGATCAGGTCGTACTGCATCCGTTTCTAGTATTGGGTCCATTTCAGTGATAGAGCCTCCCCACTCGGCCATCAACCCTAGGGGAACTTAGAGGTCATCCCAGCTCCACCCAAAGCATAAATAACCAGCTGAGACAACTGCAGGGACTGAGAGTTGTTTCCCAAATAATCTCACTCTGAGATTGGACAGCGCTAAGATTTAGAAAGCTGTTGCCTCATCTGGGGCACAATCCTGCGTTTTGTAATTTCTTTCCCTGTGAACCTGGTCCTGCCTCTAAAAATGCACCTGCACACACAGAAGCCCATCTTGGTTAAAGTGAGTGGAGGAAGAGATTGCCCTTGCAATTGACCAACTGAAATTATCAGAATCTCTGAGAAAGGAACTAAGCAGGGGATTGGTAGCCCAGAAGGAGTTGCTGGCAGAGACAGCAGGGAATAGATTCTGACAGCTGAGAGGCTTGCCCCATACACGGTGGTTGCTGTTTCCTTTGTATTTCATTCTTGAACGCCTGGAGGCACCGGCATCGTCTCCTCCGATACTAGGGCAGGAACTGTTTCCTGACTTTTCAGTCTTACAGAATGTTCTGTATTTATGTGTAGCTTAAACACAAAAAAGAGCTGGTAATGAGGGAAAAAGGAAAGACTTGGATCTTGTATAATTAGTTTTAGCTGTACCCAGCTAACCAAATCTTGAGGTTAACTAAAGCATCCAGGTTTTTTGTTTGCAACTAATAGATGTGTCTGATTCGCACTCATGTTCCCTGGAACACTCAAGTGAAAAGAGAAGGCAGAAGGAGAATACATGAAACTGATACAAAGTCTTACCTGTAACATACTTCTTTTTTTCTTTTTGAGACAGGGTCTTGCTCTGCTGCCCAGGCTGGAGTGCAGTGGCATGATCAGGGCTCACTTCAGCCTTGACCTCATAGGCTCAAGTGCTTGTCCCATCTTTGCCCCCTGAGTGGCTGGGACTACGGGTGTGTGCCACCACACTCAGCTAATGTTTTTGGTCAAAGCAGAACTTGAAACCTGGCTAAAAAATATTTTTTTTGGCTGGGTGTGGTGGCTCACACCTGTAACCCCAGCACTTTTGGGAGGCTGAGGCGGGAGGAGTACTTCAGGCCAGGAGTTCAAGACCAAGATTCAGCTCAAATGGCAAGCTCCCCTGAGGGCCTTTCCTAATGGGCCAGCCCTGAAGTCCTGAAGTTTTCCTCTGTTGAACTTTTTTTTGAGACAGAGTCTCACTCTGTTGTCCCGACTGTAGTGCAGTGGTGTGCACTTCCCAGGTTCAAGCGATTCTTGTGCTGCAGCCTCCCCAGTAGCTAGGATTACAGGTGCACGCCACCACGCCCAGCTAATTTTTGTATATTTAGTAGAGACGGGGGTTTCACCATGTTGGCCAGGCTGGTCTCTAGCTCCTGACCTCAAGTGATCCACCCGCCTCAGCCTCCCAAACTGCTGCGGTTACAGGCATGAGCCACTGCGCCCAGCCTTCTGTTGAACTTTGTCCCTTACCTCTCCTAACACACTAATGCCACTCTACCCTGAAGAGGTTATCTGTGTGTACATCTTGTGGCCTCTCTCAGGGTAGACTCTAGTAGTCTAAATCCACCCAGGTCATGTTGCTCAGCTAGTTAAGTGGCAGGAAGGAAAAATGAACCCTCCAGGCCCAGAAAACTTCCTGTTAATTGCCTATTCACAACCATCTGTTTGTTTGTTTGAGACAGAGGCTTGCTCTGCTGTCCAGGCTGGAGTGCAATGGTGCAATCTCAGCTCATTGCAACCTTCGCCTCCTGTGTTCAAGCGATTCTCCTGCCTCAGCCTCCCGAGTAGCTGGGATTACAGGCGCCTGCCACCATGCCTGGCTAATTTTTTTTGCATTTTTAGTAGAGACAGGGTTTCACCATGTTGACCAGGCTGGTCTTGAACTCCTGACATGAGGTGATCTGCCCACCTTGGCCTCCCAAAGTGCTGAGATTACAGGTGTGAACCACCGCGCCCCACCCACAACCTTCTTTTGACCATTTTTCTTTTGAGTTGTTTTGGGATCTCCGTACTCCAGGTACTGCACTTTGGTGGTTATATTTGTTACAAATATATTATTCCTGTTTGTATGTTGCCTTACATGAAAAATTGAAACGTCATAGGCATGCTTATAGCTATTAGGGTCTGAGATCCTTGAAAGATCAAGAGATGGATATCCTGACTTGTTCATTTTCTGAGAAGTACCTTGACTGTCTTACTACTTAGAAAATGCTTGTTCACGTTGATGAGAAGTCAATAAAAAAAAACTGTCAGAGCGGTGTTCAGTAAACACTGATAAGACTCACGGCAAAGTATATTACAAAGAAAATGCCTATTAGAGCTTGATATGCTCACCTGCCTCCCAATCGTGTTAAATCCATGGGTTAAGAGGTAGGAATTTGTTGAGGTAGCCTCAGAGCTGCCTTTCCCTTTTCCCAGGCTATCCAAAGCAGGTCAGTCATTTCTAGCGCATTTAAATCATCATCAAACACCTACTGCACTGAATCTTAGTTTCAAGAGTCCAAAACCTTAGGACCAAGTTTGGAAATCCCCTGGTTTGGCATACTGGGCCCTGAAAGTTACACTTGGCTGAATTTAGCCCAAGAGGCACCTCCCTTGCTAGGTGTGGTCAATAATAAAAGCAGAAAGAGAGCTTAAGGCTTAAATGTGCCTTTCTAGTTATTTTAGTCACTTTTAGTTATTCATTCATGGTGCAAAAACGTTGCAGTTGCCAGCTGGGCGCAGTGGCTCACGCTTGTAATCCCAGCACTTTGGGAGGCCAAGGCGGGTGGATCATGAGGTTAGGAGATCGAGACTATCCTGGCTAACATGATGAAACCCTGTCTCTACTAAAAAAAACACAAAAAATTAGCTGGGCATGGTGGCACACGCCTGTAGTCCCAGCTAGTTAGGAAGCTGAGGAAGGAGAATTGCTTGAACCCGGGAGTCAGAAGTTGATGTGAACCATGATCGTTCCACTGCACTCCAGCCTAGGCCACAGAGCAAGACTCCATCCCCTCTGCCCCAAAAAGTTGCAGGCATTTTCTTCTCCCAGCTGCACCCACTGTTCATGGTAGGGTGTGAAGTAGCAGTGCACGCTATCAGGAGCGACTGTGGGAGTAAGCGTCCTTTCTCTGGCACTTCGCTTTATGCCCTTGCACGCTGTTGTTTGTATTTCTCACTGTTGTTTGTAAGTCTCACTGTCGCCCAGGCTGGAGTACAGTGGTGTGATCTTGGCCCACTGCAACCTCCACCTTCCTGGCTCAAGCGATCTTCCCACTTCAGCCTCCTGAGTAGCTGGAACTACAGGTGCACACCACTATGCCCAGCTAATTTTTTTTTTTTTTTTTGGTAGAAACGGGGTTTCTCCATGTTACAGGCCAGGCTGGTCTCAAACTCCTGGGCTCAAGCAAGCTGCCTGCCTCGGCCTCCCAAAGTGCTGGGATTGCAGGTGTGCGCCACTACGCCCAGCCACTCCCTACATTTTAAAATTATTCCAGTTTCACCACTTAATGACTACACACTTGGGTAACTTGCTTCTCTCCTGTGTCTCAGTTTTCCCATCTATAACATGGGGCTACTCATGGTATTGACCTCATAGGGTGTGTCTCAGTCTATTTTGTGCCTCCCTACATAATACTTGGGACTAGGTAGTTCATAAAAAAGAGAAATTGATTTCTCACCATTCTGGAAGTTAAGAAGTCCGAGATCAAGGTGCTGGCAGGTTTGGTTGCCTGGTGAGAGCTGCATTTGGAGGAATGCTGCGTCCTTACACAGACGGTGGGAAGTAGAAGGTGGAAGGGCAGGTGAGCCCCGTGCTGGGCAAACTGTCTTTTATGAGGGCCTTAATCCCGCTCACGAGGAAGGAGACCGCCCCCCCCCGCCCCCCGCCTAATCACCTCTCACAGGTCCCATCTGTTAATACTCTCACATTGGCAGCACCTGAATTTTGGAGGCGACGCATTTAAAACATAGCAGGTTGCCCTGACAAAGGAAGAAAGTGCAGGCCGGGCGTGGTGGCCCACACCTAAAATCCCAACATTGTGGGAGGCTGAGGCAGGCAAAATTGCTCGAGTCCAGGAGTTTGAGACCAGCCTGGGCAACGTGGCAAAACCCTGTCTCTACAAAACAAAAATTAGGTGTGGTGGCACACACCTGTAGTCCCAGCTACTCAGGAGGCTGAGGTGGGAGGATCACTTGAGCCCAAGAGGTCAAGGCTGCAATGACCTGAGATCATGCCACTGCATTCCAGCCTGGGCAACGGATCGAGACCCTGTCTCAGAAAAAGAAAAAGAAAAAAAGGAATGTGAAGCACTTAGGGCAGTGCCTAGCACATCATAAGGATCCACTAAATACTGTTCTTGCAAATTGAAGCATGCTGCCTCTGACAACCTTGTTAATATAAAAGAGGCCCATTTCCCTTCTACCTGTACCCTTTGCCATTTCTTGCTTATAAAGGAAGCTGAGCTGTTAATAGTTTAATGTGATCTGCTGGGCGCGGTGGCTCATACCTGTAATCCCAGCTACTGGGGAGGCTGAGGCAGGAGAATCGCTTGAACCCAAGAGGCGGAGGTTGCAGTAAGCCGAGATCACACCACTGCACTCCAGCCTGGGCAACAGAGTGAGACTGTGTCTCAAAAAAAAAGAAAAAAAGTTTAATGTGATCGTTCCACATTTCTCCCCCTCATACCAATGTGCTACAAATCTACATACAAATATGTGTCATTTCTTTTTTTCTTTTTCTTTTTTTTGTATTTTCTTTTTCTTCCTTCCCTTCCATCTCTCTCTCCCTTCCTCTCACTTCTTTCATTTTAAATAAAAATGGATTCATATTCACTTGCTTTTTTATCAGTTAATAATATATCATGGATATCTTTTTGAGTCACTACATATAGTAAATTCATTTTAATTTTTTTAATTTTTAAAATGTGTTTATTCGAGACGGGGTCTCCCTCTGTCGCCCAGGCTGGAGTGCAGTGTGGCGATCACAGATCACTGCAGCCTCAACCTCCTGGGTTCAAGTGATCCTCCCATCTCTCAGCCTCCTGAGTAGTTGGGACTACAGGCATAAGCCACCACGCCTGGCTAATTTTTGTACTTTTTGTAGAGAAGGGGTTTTGCTTTTGTCATGTTGCCCAGGCTGGTCTTGAACTCCTGGGCTTAAGCAATCTTCCCGCCTTGGCCTCCTGAGCAACTGTACCTGGTTAACAGTCTCTAAAAAAATTTTTTTTAGTGACAAGGTGTCACTATGCTGCCGTCTGGTCTGCAACTCCTGGCCTCAAGGGATCTGCCCGCCTTGGCCTTCCAAGTAGCTGGGATTACAGGCATGTGCCACCATGCCCAGCCAGTTTAACTCATCCTTTTTTAAAAATTTTTTTACTTTTATTTATTTATTTTTCTGAGACAGGGTCTTACTCTGTTGCCCAGGCTGGAGTGCAGTGGCACGATCTCGGCTCACTGCAACCTCTGCTTCCCAGATTCAAGCAATTCTCCTGCCTCAGCCTCCCAAATAGCTGGGATTACAGGTGCCCGCTACCACGTCCAGCTAATTTTTGTATTTTTGTAGAGACAGGGTTTCACCATGTTGGCCAGGATGGTCTGGATCTCTTGACCTTATGACCCGCCCACCTCGGCCTCCCAAAGTGCTGGGATTACAGGCTCAAGCAACCGTGCCTGGCCAACTCATTCTTGTTAACAGCAAAATATCCTGTAGTGTGGATGTGCCCATAATTTATTAAAATGTTCCCCATAGACAATCAGGTTATAGCTAATTTTTGCCAATAAAAAGCATGATGTAATACACATCCTTGACTCTTATAGCCTGATGCTTTTACTCTGTAGAACAGATTCCTCCAAATTGGAGAGCGAGATAAAAGATTTATGTGTCTTTAAAGTTTTAAGAGATTCTGCCTGATTGCTTTCCCTAAAGGTTGAGGCAATTCATATTCCCACCGGCAACCGTCAGTTTTTCTGTTGGTGCAATCTTAACCCTGGGTGTTATTTGTAACATTTTGTGGGTAAATGTAAACTCATGGTAAATGTAAACATGGTACCCATGTAAACTCATGGGTAAATGTCTTGTTTTCATTTTGATTTTCCTGACAGGCCACGCAGAGCATCTTTCCATTTGTTTGTTGCCATTTGCCTTGCCTGCTCTGTGAACAGTGTGTTCGGATCCTTGACCCACTTTTCCATTGCACTGTCTTTTCTAATCATTTGTGGGCACTCATTGGGAGTTTAACTCTGCGATGAGAATTGCGAATTTCTTCTCCCAGTGAGTATCTTTTGACTTTGTTTATGGCGCTTTTTGCTAAACTTTTTTTTGGTTTTGTTTTGTTTCGTTTTTGAGACGAAGTCTCACTCTTGTTGCCCAGACTGGAGTGCAATGGTGTAATCTTGGCTCACTGCAACCTCCACCTCCCGGGTTCAAGTGATTCTCCTGCCTCAGCCTCCCAAGTAGCTGGGATTACAGGCGTGCACCATCACGCCCGGCTAATTTTTATAGTTTTAGTAGATACGGGGTTTCACCATGTTGGCCAGGCTGATGTCAAACTCCTGACCTCAGGTGATCCACCTGCCTCGGCCTCCCGAAGTGCTGGGATTACAAGCGTGAGCCACTGCGCCACACCCAGAATTTTTTTTTTTCTTAAATAAAGGATTCTCTACCCTGAGGTTACACAAATTCTACCATTCTTCCTTTAGTATTTAAATAGTTTCATTTAAAAATTTTAGATCTTTAATCTACTGGAAATTATGGTTGTATGTGATATATTAGTGGGGTAATTAAAGCCAAAAAATTTTTTGGTGACTACAATAGACACATTAAAAAATGCACCAGTTCATTTTTTAGAGACAAGGTCTCGCTCTGGCATTCAGTGCTTCAATCATAGCTCACTGCAGCCTCGAACTCCCAGGCTCAAACAATCCTCCCACCTCAGCCTCCCAAATAGCTAGGATTACAGATGTGAGTCACCATGCCCAGCTAGTTTTTTATTTTATTATTTTTTTGAGATGTTGTCTCACTCTGTTGCCCAGGCTGGAGTGTAGTGGTGCGATCTTGGCTCACTGCAACCTCTCCCTCCCGGGTTCAAGCAATTCTCTGCCCTAGCCTCCCGAGTAGCTGGGATTACAGGCGGCACAACCATGCCTGGCTAATTTTTGTATTTTTTAGTAGAGATGAGGTTTCACCATTTTGGCCAGGTTGGTCTTGAACTCCTGACCTGAATCCCAAAGTGCTGGGATTACAGGCGTGAGCCACCATGCCTGGCCCTAGTTTTCTGTATTACGCATTTTTTTGTAGAGACAGGGGTTCGCCATGTTGCCCAGGCTGGTCACAAACTCCTGGGCTCAAGCAGTCCTCCTACTTTGGCCTCCCAAAGCTCTGGGACTACAGGCATGAGTCACCACACCCAGCCCTCACAAGTTCTAAGTGGATTTTCACAAACTGAAAAAATTATGTATTCAGCACCCCAACGTCCCTTTTGTGTCCTTTGAGCCACTACCCTCAGACCAGGGAAACCACTTAACTGAGTTTTAACACCTATGCAGGTTGAGTATCTCTTATCTGAAATACGTGGGACCAGAAATGCTTTGAATTTCGGATTTTTTTGGATTTTGGAATATTTGTATTATATTTACTGGTTGAGGATCCCAAATTCAAATATCCAAAATCCTAAATCCTCCAATGAGCATTTCCTTTGTCATGTCAGCACTCAAAAATTTTGGATTTTCCCATTTGGGATAGTCAACTTGTAATAGTTTTCTAGGGGAATCATCTTATTTTCATGCAGATAACTCATTAGATGTGCCAACACTATTTTTTTTTTTTTTTTTTTTAGATGGAGTCTTGCTTTGTCGCCAGACTGTAGTGCACTGGTGCAATCTCGGCTCACTGCAACCTCCGCCTCCCAGGTTCAAGCGATTCTCCTGCCTCAGCCTCCCGAGTAGCTGGGATTACAGGTGCCCATCACCACACCCGGCTAATTTTTGTATTTTCAGTAGAGACAGGGTTTCGCCATGTTGGCCAGGCTGGTCTCAAACTCCTGACCTCAGGTGATCCACCCGCCTCGGCCTCCCAAAGTGCTGGGATTACAGGCGTGAGCCACAGAGCCCAGCTGTCAACACTATTTATTAAATCAGCCACTGATTTAAATCCTTCCTTTAATCTTCAGTACTTTTAAGGGGAAAATACATTTCTGGCTGCAGGGGATGGAATGCAATAACCTAATGTCCAACAAAGCCGCCCCTCCTTTACAGACTGCAACTCCCCTGTAGCTGAAGGCTTGCTGGTTGGTAATGGGTTTTCCCCGGGTGCTTTGTGTGTGTCTCTGTAGGCAGAAGAGCACTGATCGTACTGGCTCACTCAGAGAGGACATCCTTCAACTATGCCATGAAGGAGGCTGCTGTAGCAGCTCTGAAGAAGAAAGGGTGGGAGGTGGCGGAGTCGGACCTCTATGCCATGAACTTCAATCCCATCATTTCCAGAAAGGACATCACAGGTAGGAGTTCCTCCTCCCCTTTTTAATTAGTTCTTTGCGGATCTCCTTGCCTGTGGGTCGTCTGGCCCAGCTTTGGCTCCTCTGGCCCCAGCCTCTCTTTTTCCTCTCTGCAGGTAAACTGAAGGACCCTGCGAACTTTCAGTATCCTGCCGAAACTGTTCTGGCTTATAAAGAGGGCCATCTGAGCCCAGATATTGTGGCTGAACAAAAGAAGCTGGAAGCTGCAGACCTTGTGATATTCCAGGTATGGGGGGACATTGGAAGTGGTGTCAGGGGCATTTGCGTGCTTATTGTCCTAGACATGTCACCTAATTAGCTATGGGATCTTAAACAGTCACCCACTTTACTGCATTCTCTGCAAATAAGGGTGATTACTTTAAAGGTGCAGTATTACATGGATTTCACAGATATTAGGAATCTGGCTGTATTACTGTTGCATATGTAAATGCAACTGCAAGGCCAGGCGTGGTGGCTCATGCCTATAATCCCAGCACTTTAGGAGGCCAAGGCAGGCAGATCACTTGAGGTCAGGAGTTCAAGACCATCCTGGCCAACATGGTAAAACCCAGTCTCTACTAAAACAACAAAAATTAGCTGGGCGTGGTGGCACATGCCTGTAGTCCCAGCTACTCTGGAGGCTGAGGCAGGAGAATCGCTTGAACCAGGCAGGTGGAGGTTGAAGTGAGCCAAGATTGTGCCACTGCACCCCATCCTGGCGACATGGCAACAGAGCGAGACTCCGTCTCAAAAAAAAAAAAAAAAAAGAGAGAGAGAGAGAAAGAAATGCAACTGCAGAGATGCTGTACAGCCCTTGAGCTTGCTTTTTTCCATGTACTTAGTCTCCCCTTCAGTTAGCGATTCCTTCAGATAGCGATTCCTGTTGGACTGTCTCAAAATTTGCAGTTCTCCTTTCTCCATAAGAATCCCAAATACTTTGTAGAATAATCCATGACACATTGACTTCCCTGCCATTGTAGCCTGCCAGTTGAAGGGGGCTTTGAAACCCTGCTGAATGTGTTCCTGCAGCAAACCACAGCCTTTCTTCTTCGGGAAGCGGCCTTACCATTTAGCAGACAATACTGGCATTGTGCGTGAATCTCGTCAGTGATCTTTCCTATAAATGTGACTGTACTCAATGACTTTGCTTTTACCAATTCCAGCCAGTCTTTTGACATTGAACATAGAATGTATATGATCCTGGAAACCACGGAGAGGGTGGTATAGGCTATAGGCTGTGGCTTTTTCTTTTTTTTTTTTTTCTTCAGTTATTCAATCAGCTACAAAACATCCAATCCTTGAAGTCCTTTATTTTACCCACAGGCCTGTTGCTAGGAATCAAAGCCACATGCCACTAGCCAGTACCCCAAAGGATGCCTTTAAAAAAAAAAAATTAAATTGGAGACAAGGTCTCACGGTCGCCCAGGATGGAGTGCAGTGGCATGATCTCTGCTCACTGCTGCCTCAACCTCCTGGGCTCAAGTGATCCTCCCACCTCAGTCTCCCGAATAGCTGGGACTATCGGTGCACGCCACCATGCCATGCTAAGTTTTAACTTTTTTTGTACGGATAGGGTCTCACCATGTTGTCCAGGCTCATCTCAAACTCTTGGGCTCAAGTGATCTGCCTGTCTCGGCCTCCCAAAGGGCTGGGATTATAGGCATGCGCCTGTCATATCTTTAAATCGTGAATCAAGGATAAGAAAACCTCCTGGTATAGTCCGTACTCTGCTTTTATTAGGATAAGAGGTCAGACAAGACTTTCTCGTGGGAAGTCCCTGATGAACCTTAGTCTACTAATTATTATTTATTATTTATATTTTTTAACATTTTATTCATTCATTTATTTGTTTGTTTATTTATTTGTTTTTGAGATGGAGTCTTGCTCTGTTGCCCAGGCTGGAGTGCAATGGCATGATCTCGGCTCACTGCAACCTCCGCCTCCTGGGTTCAAGCCATTCTCCTGCCTCAGCCTTCCAAGTAGCTGGGACTATAGGCATGTGCCACCACGCTCGACTAATTTTTGTATTTTTAGTAGAGCCAGGGTTTCACCACGTTGGCCAGGCTGGTCTCAAACTCCTGACCTCAAGTGATCCAACCACCTTGGCCTCCAAAAGTGCTGGAATTAAAGGCGTGAGCAACCGCGCCCAGCCACATTGATTATTATTATTATTATTATTTAGAGATGGAGTCTTGCTCTGTCACCCAGGCTGGAATACAGTGGTGATCACAGCTCCCTGTAGCCTCCAACTCCTGGGCTCAAGCAATCGTCCTGCCTCAGCCTCTCACATAGCTAGGACTAGAGATGTGCACCACCACAACAGGCTAATTTTTAAATTTTTTTGTAGAGACAGAGTCTCACTTTGTTGCCCAGGCTGGTCTCAAACGCCTGGGCTCAAGTGGTCCTCCCACCTTGGCCTCCCAAAATACTGGGATTATAGGCATGAGCAACGGCATTCGGCCATCACACTGATTATTAGTTTGCATTTTTGAGTGATTTTGTTTATTCTAAGTGATACAATTTTTTGTACATGATAACAAGGGACAGTCCTAAAAGGAGGAAGGCCTATCTTCATTTTTTTCCACGATGGGGTCTCACTCTGTCACCCAGGCTGGAGTGCAGTGGCATGATCTTGGCTCACTGTAACCTCCGCCTCCCAGGTTCAAGTGATTCTCTTGCCTCAACAGCCTGAGTAGCGGGGACTACAGGCGTGCAGCACCACGCCCGGTTGATTTTGGTATTTTTAGTAGAGATGGGGTTTCACCATGTTGGCCAGGCTGGTCTCATACTCTTGCCCTCAAGTGATCCACCTGCCTTCGCCTCCCAAAAGGCTGGGATTACAGGCGTGCGCCACTGCGCCTGGCCAACAGTCATATTGTTGATACTACACCTACTAAAGCAAACTCTTGGGAAAATACTGATTGAGGCGACACCCTGAAGCAAACCTTGTTTGCAATCCTTGCTATTTAGACTTTGCTGACAAATGTGATTTCATACAAACAAGTTTCATATCAATAAGTCTTCTGTGTATGTAGCTTTCTTGGACCCACTCAATATTTGCATTTTCAGGGAAAAAGAAGACTGTCAAATTGGCTGACCAAGGACAATAATGATCTCTTTCCTTAAAGTGCTAACTCCCCAGGAGGAATGGGAAAGGCGTGAAGAGGGGCTCCCCCACAGAGCCATAATGGGGAGCAGCTCAGGACCCCAAGTCGCCTTCTGGGCTTGGGGAGCCTCTGGTCTGAACTTGATGATGTCTTCTGTCCTGCAGTTTCCCCTGCAGTGGTTTGGAGTCCCTGCCATTCTGAAAGGCTGGTTTGAGCGAGTGTTCGTAGGAGAGTTTGCTTACACGTTCGCTGCCATGTATGACAAAGGACCCTTCCGGGTAGGTAGACGTTTCTGAATGCTCTGACAGCCGGCTTCTGGGTGGTCTGTCCTGATGCAGGTTTTTTTTGTTTGTTTGTTGTTTTTTGTTTTTGAGATGGAGTTTCCCTCTTGTCGCCCAGGCTGGAGTGCAATGGTGCATTCTCGGCTCACTGTAACCTCTGCCTCCTGGGTTGAAGCGATTCTCCTGCCTCAGCCTCCCGTGTAGCTGCGATTACAGGCATGGGCCACCACACCTGGCTAATTTTGTATTTTTAGTAGAGACAAGGTTTCTCCACATTGGTTAGGCTGGTCTTGAACTCCTGACATCAGGTGATCCCCCCCCCCCCCCCCCCTTAGCCTCCCAATGTGCTGGGATTACAGGTGTGAGCCGCCGCACCTGGCTCTGATGAAGGGTTTTGAGCACAATTAGATCCTAAGCCTAGGCTCCGGGTCCTTTGGGAGAGATGCATGATCAAGTTTTTACAGATGGAATGACATGATATTTGGGATTTGTTTTAAAATGCTCCAGAGGCTGAGCGTGGCGGCTCACACCTGTAATTTCAGCACTTTGGGAGGCCGAGACAGGCAGATCACCTGAGGTCAGGAGTTTCAGACCAGTCTGGCCAACATGGCGAAACCCCGTCTCTACTAAACATACAAAAACTAGCTGGGTGTGGTGGCAGGCCCCTATAATCCCAGCTACTTGGGAGGCTGAGGCAGGAGAATTGCTTGAAACCCAGGAGGTGGAGGTTACAGTGAGCCAAGATTGCACCACTGCACTCCAGCCTGGGCAACAAAGCAAGACTCCGTCTTAAAAAAATAAAATAGGCCGGGCACGGTGGCTCACGCCTGTAATCCCAGCACTTTGGGAGGCCGAGACGGGCGGATCACAAGGTCAGGAGATCGAGACCATCCTGGCTAACACGGTGAAACCCCGCCTCTACTAAAAATACGAAAAAAAAAAATTAGAGGGGTGCGGTGGCGGGCGCCTGTAGTCCCAGCCACACGGGAGGCTGAAGCAGGAGAATGGCGTGAACCCGGGAGGCGGAGCTTGCAGTGAGTGGAGATCGCGCCACTGCACTCCAGCCTGGGCAACACAGAGAGACTCTGTCTCAAAAAAATAATAATAATAAAGAAATAAAATAAAATAAAATAAAAGGCCAGGCGTGGTGGCTCACACCTGTAATCCCAGCACTTTGGGAGGCCGAGGTGGGCGGATCATGAGGTCAGGAGATCGAAACCATCCGGTGAAACCTCGTTTACTACTAAAAATACAAAAAATTAGCCAGGCGTGGAGCCAGGCGTGGTGGTGGGCACCTGTAGTCCCAGCTACTTGGGAGGCTGAGGCAAGATAATTTCTTGAACCCGGGAGGCAGAGGTTGCAGTGAGCCGAGATCGCACCACTGCACTCCAGCCTGAGTGAGACAGCGAGACTCTGTATCAAAAACAAAAACAAAAATTAGCCAGATGTGGTGGTGAGCACCTGTAATCCCAACTACTTGGGAGGCTAAGGCTGGAGAATCACTTGAACCCGGGAGACAGTTTGCAGTTAGTTGAGAGGGTGCCACTGCACCCCAGCCTGGGTGACAGAGCCAGACTCTGTCTCAGAGAAGAAAAAAAAATGAAAAAATAAAATAAAATAAAATGCTGCAGAGAAAAAGGGGGTCATGGGTCGAGCTAAAACTAGAATGGCAAAATACTGAGAGACGAAGATGAGTGATAGATGCAGTACTATTTTCTCATTTACGTGTGTTAAAAATTTCCATAATAAAAACAAAAGGAGGCCTGTCTTCGTGTTTTGGAGGCCCAAATCCTGCACAGGGAACCCTTCGAGACCTTCCAGATGAAAGAGCTTGTCCTACGCCATGCCTAGCCTGTGGGAGGATGGATGAGAACGGCCAGTAACTCCACCTAGGCAGCCGGCAGCCAGCACTGATTTTGGATGTGGTGACAGCCTCGCCCTGAGCCACACGTAGTGGTTTGGAATCCTTGGTTTGCCTCAGGCCGCAGGTCTGTAGACTGTCTAGGCTGGCACTCCTGCAGAGTCATACTGTGTAGCTCAGGGGAGCCAAAGTAGGACGAAACATAAACAGCAAATAGGACAGACTTGTGTGTTCTTGTCCCTGGCGCTGTTTCATTAACTTCTGTCACCAAGGGGACGTGGAGGGGAATGAAGCTTGTTATTGTTTTTTTCTTTTGCAGAGTAAGAAGGCAGTGCTTTCTATCACCACTGGTGGCAGCAGCTCCATGTACTCTCTGCAAGGGATCCATGGGGACATGAATGTCATTCTCTGGCCAATTCAGGTACCTCATTTTCTTTTCTTTTTTTTCTTTGAGACGGAGTCTCGCTCTGTCACCTAGGCTGGACAGCAGTGGCACCATCTCGGCTCACTGCAACCTCTACCCACTTGCAGGGTTCAAGTGATTCTCCTGCCTCAGCTTACTGAGTAGCTGGGATTACAGGCGCCTGCCACCACACTCGGCTAATTTTTGTATTTTTAGTAGAGATGGGGTCTTGCCATGTTAGCCAGGCTGGTTTCAAACCCTTGACCTCAAATGATCCTCCTGCCTCAGCCTCCCAAAGTGCTGGGATTACAGGCATAAGCCACTGCACCCGGCCAGGTACCTCATTTTCAACGAACCTTCAGGGGAATTCATTAATTGAGCCTTCTGTGGGGTTCAAAACCTCAAGCTAGCATCTGAAAATAGATGCTGAGTTGTGAAGATGAAAGCGTGGTCAGGATTCAGAATGACGGGAGCTGCCTTTAGGAACTTGCCTGCCTTCCCGGGTGCCTGTGTGTGGGAAACACACCTGAGCGTGCGTGTGTTCAAACAGCTTTCTCTCCCAGCCAAGGACTAATGGCAATCACTACCCTTGATTTGTTTAGCCGTGGGTCCTGGTCTCGCCAGATGACTGACATCTCTCTCCAGCCTTCCTGTCCTTCTCCAGGTTGCTGATACAGTCTTACAGACTATTAGAGCCCAGGACAATTTAAGAAATGATTTACTGCGAGGCTGAGGCAGAAGGATCGCTTGAGCCCAGGACTTTGAGACCAGCCTGGGCAACATAGTGAGACCTCATCTCTACAAAAAAAAAAAAAAAAAAAATTAGCTGGGTATAGGTAGTGCATACACCTGTGGTCCCAGCTACTTGGGAGTCTAAGGCGACAGACCCAGGAGTTCGAGGCTGCAGTGAGCTATGATCACGCCACTGCATGCCAGCCTGGGATACAGGGTGAGGCCCTGTTTCAAAGAAAAAAGAAATAATTTGTCTAGTCAGTTTATACATGGATAAAACTGAAGCCTGGGGTGGGCTTATTGGTGTTACCAGACCCTCAGGATAATTTCTATAAAGAGGGCGGTTGGAGAAAAGAGCCAATGAGTGGCCACTTATGAAAATCATTTATCAAGACTCATCTGGGCCTGTAATCCCAGCACTTTGGGAGACCAGCACTTTGGCGGATCACTTGAGGTCAGGAGTTCAAGACCAGCCTGGTCAACATGGTGAAACCCTGTCTCTACTAAAGATACAAAAATTAGCTGGGCACGATGGTACATGCCTATAGTCGCAGCTACTCAGGAGGCTGAGGCAGGAGGAGAACTGCTTGAACCCAGGAGGCAGAGGTTGCCGCAAGCCGAGATTGCGCCACTGCACTCCAGCCTGGGTGACCGAGCGAGACTCTGCCTCAAAAAAAAAAAAAAAAAAAAAAAAAGAAAGAAAGGAAAAAAACAAAAGACCCATCTGTTTATATGGAGAGGTGGAGAAATGCACCTACCGCAGGTCTTGGTGAGTCATCTGCCAAGAAACTGAGACTCCCTAAAGTAAGAGAACTTCCAGCCTTCTTGGCAAAGGATCCAGGTTGGCACAGTTTCAAGGGTTCATGCATTTAAAGAAGAGCACACTTGAGGAGGCTAAAATTGGTAATGGCTAGGTATAGGGTAGGAGAGAGATACCAGCTCTGAACTGATTCTCTAGGGTGCCTGAGGCCTCCGCATCAGAGTGTCTTACTGGGAAGCCCAGACCAACTTCTGTTGTTTATAGTACAACTGCATGGAATTGGTTGACTTACCTCTCTGTGCTTTTTGTATCCTCAGAGTGGCATTCTGCATTTCTGTGGCTTCCAAGTCTTAGAACCTCAACTGACTTATAGCATTGGGCACACTCCAGCAGATGCCCGAATTCAGATCCTGGAAGGATGGAAGAAACGCCTGGAGAATATTTGGGATGAGACACCACTGTATTTTGCTCCAAGCAGCCTCTTTGACCTAAACTTCCAGGCAGGATTCTTAATGAAAAAAGAGGTACAGGATGAGGAGAAAAACAAGAAATTTGGCCTTTCTGTGGGCCATCACTTGGGCAAGTCCATCCCAACTGACAACCAGATCAAAGCCAGAAAATGAGATTCCTAAGACTGGATTTCCTTCTAACATGTTATCAAATCTGGGTGTCTTTCCAGGCTTCCCTGACTTGCTTTAGTTTTTAAGATTTGGGTTTTCCTTTTTCCACAAGGAATAAATAGGAGAGGGAATCGACTGTATTCATGCATTTTGGGATCATTTTATTATTCAATGTAACTGATTCTTCTGATTACTATCATGGCATATAACCAAAATCCAACTGGGCTCAAGAGGCCACTTAGGGAAGATGTAGAAAGATGCTAGAAAGTGTTCTTTAAAGGCATCTACACAATTTAATTCCTCTTTTTAGGGCTAAAGTTTTAGGGTGAAGTCTAGCTAGGTATCATTCAATTCTCCGATGATCTGTTAATCACCTCTCTATAGTTTATGGCAGAAAGGAATTGCTCTGAGAAAGAAAAGACTGAATCTACCTGCCCTAAGGGACTTAACTTGTTTGTTAGTAATCTAACGCTTGTTTATATTTCTTGCTTTCAATTACAATGCAGTGACTAATATGCCTAGCAGGAGTATCACTGTTCTTCAGCTTTCATTGTTTGTATACAGTACACAGATACCTTGAAAGGAAGAGCTAATAAATCTCATCTTTACTGCAGTCATCTACTTTATTTTTAATTAAAAAAAAACTTTTTTTTGAAACAGTCTTGCTGTGTTGCCTAGGCTGGAATGCAGTGGCATGATCTCAGCTCACTGCAACCTCTGCCTCCCAGGTTCCAGCGATTCTCCTGCTTCAGCCTCCCTAGTAGCTGGGAGGACAGGAGCCTGCCATCATGATTGGCTAATTTTTGTATTTTTGGTAGAGACGGGGTTTCACCATGTTGGCCAGGCTGGTGTCGAACTCCTGACCTCAGGTGATCCGTCTGCCTCAGCCTCCCAAAGTGCTGGGATTACAGGCGTGAGCCACCGCACCTGGCCCTTGCAATCTTCTACTTTAAGGTTTGCAGAGATAAACCAATAAATCCACACCGTACATCTGCAATGTGAATTCAAGAAAGGAAATAGTACCTTCAATACTTAAAAACAGACTTCCACAAAAAATACTTTATTTCTGAGCTACACAAACTTTCGGAAGGTTATCTTATCATTGCTAAACTGATGACTTACCACGGGATGGGGTCCAGTCCCATGACTCTGGGGTACAATTGTAAACCTAGAGTTTTATCAACTTTGGTGAACAGTTTTGGCATAATAGTCAATTTCTACTTCTAGAAGTCATCTTGTCCCACTGATGGTATTATATAATTCAAGGAGAATATGATAAAACACTGCCCTCTTGTGGTGCATTGAAAGAAGAGATGAGAAATAATGAAAAGGTTGCCTGAAAAATGGGAGACAGCCTCTTACTTGCCAAGAAAACGAAGGGATTGGACCGACCTGGAGAACCTCCTTTACCAGATGCTGACTGGCACTGGTGGTTTTTGCTCTCGACAGTATCCACAATAGCTGACGGCTTGGTGTTTCAGTTTGAAAATATTTTCTGTTGCCTTCAACTTCACTGCAATTTTGTGTAAATTTCTGAAAGATCCGAATTAAATAAATAAAATTCATTTCTACAAAACAGACCCACACTCATTGGTAACAGTGAAGCTAACGATAGCGGAATCTAGTGGGAGACAGATCAGAGGATTCAATCGTAAACTGCAGCTGGAAGCCCCTTGGTGACGTGGCTTGACAACTCACCCAGCAGGGCTGCTTCCTACTAAATGGTAACGGAACAACCTATTCAGTCCTCTCGGGGAATTTAAAAGAGAGCCAGGAAACAGAGTGGTATAGAAATGAAGAAAAACAGGCCGGGTGCGATGGTTCACGCCTGTAATCCCAGCACGTTGGGAGGCTGAGGCGGGTGGATCGCCAGACATCAGGAAACCCCATCTCTACTAAAAATTTAAAAAATTAGCTGGGTGTGGTGGTGCGTTGTCTGTAATCCCAGCTACTCAGGAGGCTGAGGCAGGAGAACTGCTTGAACCTGGGAGGTGGAGGTTTCAGTGAGCTGAGATCGTGCCACTGCACTCCAGCCTAGGTGATAAGAGCGAGACTCTGTCTCCAAAAAATAAGAGACGTCTATTAAGACAGCCAGGTGAGGCTGACAAGTAGGCAGTTGGATAGGAGGAACCTGGAGTTAAGGCAGAAGTTATGGCTGGAGATGCACATTTGGGAATCTTCAACATACAGATGATGTTGAAAGCAATGAGATTGGCTGGGATCAATCTCATTGAGTTTTGAGAGAAGAGAGTTGATGATTTACCTCTGGGGCTCGACAATGTTAGGAGGTGAAGATGAGAGTGAAACGCAGCGGTCAGATCCTTTTGTAGTTCCTAAGTGTGGTGTTTGGGTGTTCACGTGCATGTGTGAGATGTGCCACCCTTGAACCTTGTTATGATGGCAGTACATTTTCCCATCTGACATGCAACAAACAAAAAACCAGTGTTCAGGGATGCAGGAGAGCTGAGTGTGGTGTCCTGAAAGCCAAGCGAAGAAAGTGTTTGAAGATGCCAGGGGCAGTAATCCCAGCCTGTAAAGCCTGTAATCCCAGCATTTTGGGAGGCTGAGGAGGGTGGATCACCTGAGGTCAGGAGTTCGAGACCAGCTTGGCTAACATGGTGAAACCCCATTTCTACTAAAAATAGAAAAAATTAGCCAGATGTGGTGGTGTGTGCCTGTAATCCCAGCCACTAGGGAGGCTGAAGCAGGAGGATCGCTTGAACCCAGGAGGTGGAGGTTGCAGTGAGCTGAGATCACGCCATTGCACTCCAGCTTGGGCAACAAGAGTGAAACTCCGTCTCCAAGGGGGGGGGGGGGGGGGAAGAAAGTGTTTGAAAGAGGGAATGATCAGGTATGTCAAATACTGCTGACAAGTCAAGCAAGATAAGGCCTGGGAAGTGACCACTGGACTTGGCCGTGTGGAACCCATTCGTTGATGACATTGACAAAGCACCATTTCAGTAGAGTGACGTGATGAAAGCCTGATTTGAATGGGTTTGAGAATGGAAGGAGAGGAATAGAAATAGTGTGGAGGAGGCTGTGTGATCAAAGAACAAATTTTTAAAAAGAGATCAGACACATTAAAACAAATTTATATGTCAATGGAAATGACTCAGAGAGAGGAAAAGTTTTGATGCTGACGACAAGGGGGTATCTTTGAAAAAGTCAAAATGCTATGTTTCTATATTTATCCCCTCCAAAACTCAAGTTGAAATTTAATCCCCAGTGTGGCAGAATTGAGAGGTGGGGCCTTTTAAGAGGTGACTGAGGGCCAGCCTGGTGGCTCACACCTGTGATCCTACCTAGCACTTTGGGAGGTAAGGCAGACAGATCACTGGAGCCCTGGACTTCAAGACCAGCCTGGGCAACATGGTGAAACTCCATCTCTACAAAAAACGCATCACTTAGCCAGGTGTAGTGGGGTATACCTGTAGTCCCAGCTACTCGGGGTAGGGACTGAGGTGGGAGGATTGCTTGAGACCGGAAGAGGCTGCAGTGAGCCGTGATTGTGCCACCGCCCTCCAACCTGGGTAACAGAGTGAAATCGTCTCAAAAAAAGAGTAAGACCACTAGTGTTGCTGTTGAGAAACTATAGCTATCTTTTGATTTCTAGAGTCCCTACCCTGTTCTCAGCAGGGATAAATGATATTTTGGTTCTCTTCTAGGCTTAGATGGCTGCAGAGAATTTGTTTCTTGTAAGTTAATAGAGTAAGGCTCTTACCAGCTTGGAGTAGAGAAGGACAATTCCTTTCTTATTCTGGACACTGTACTTAAATTATGTAACTGAGATTGCATCAGATTTTCTGGCAGCCCCATACTACTGTAGTCTCATCTTCAGATCAGTATTTTGCCCACATAAGCTGTTTTTTTGAACCAAAATATATAATTTGATATTTATACTTATTACATTTCATTTGGTTATTGCTCATTTCCAGTGCTGTTGAAGTCAATAAACACCAAAAGACAATTTTTTAAAATTTTTTTCCTTTTCTTTTTTTTCAGACGGAGTCTCTGTTATCCAGGCTGGAGTGCAGTGGCATGATGACAGCTCACTGTAGCCTCAAACTCCTGGACTTAAGTGATCCTCTCACCTTAGCCTCCTGAGTAGCTGGGACTACGGGCATGTGCCACCATGCCTGGCTAATCATTTTGTTTTGTATATATGAAGTCTCACTTTGTTGCCCAGGCTGGTCTTGAACTCCCAGCCTGGCTCAAGTGGTCCTCCTGCCTCGACCTCCCAAAATGTTGGGATTACAAGCATGAGCCACCATGCTTGGCAAATAATACTGTATTTAGAACAGCAGCATTGTTTAAAAAAAAAAAAAAAAAAACCAAAACATATATATAATCATAACAACTCATTTATATATATATATGTATTTAAATGTATTAAGAATTGTCACTCCTTCATAGAATCAACAGATACTGTCTATATTTGATAAGAAGGTATAAGTATACTGTCTAAAGCAATGTCTTTTAAGATTCAGTTAGACACAATTTTCAGGATACCCATGTATCTGTATTAGCACTTATTATTTTTCTTTTTTAATATTTTTCTTCCTTTTTCCTTTCATTTAAACATTAAAAAAAAAGAGAGACAGGGTCTTGCTATGTTGCTCAGGCTGGTCTCCAACTCCTGACCTCAAGTGATCCTCCTGTCTTAGCCTCCCGAGTAGCTGGGATTACAGAGGTATGAGCCACCGAGCCCAGTGATTTAATATTTTTCTTTAATTTGACTCACTTTTTCCTTCACTCTGGTAGGTAGACACATTATTATTTTTTATTTTATATTTTAATTTTTTATTTTTTTCGAGATGGAGTCTCGCTCTGTCGCCCAGGCTGGAGTGCAGTGGCCGGATCTCAGCTCACTGCAAGCTCCGCCTCCCAGGTTCACGCCATTCTCCTGCCTCAGCCTCCCGAGTAGCTGGGACTACAGGCGCCCACCACCTCGCCCGGCTAGTTTTTTTTTTTGTATTTTTTAGTGGAGATGGGGTTTCACCGTGTTAGCCAGGATGGTCTCGATCTCCTGACCTCGTGATCCACCCGTCTCAGCCTCCCAAAGTGCTGGGATTACAGGCTTGAGCCACTGCGCCCGGCCTATTTTTTATTTTTTAGATGGAGTCTCGCCCTGTTGCCCAGTCTGGAGTGCAATGGTGCGATCTCCGCTCACTGCAACCTCCACCTCCGGGGTTCAAACGATTCTCCTGCCTCAGTCTCCCAAGTAGCTGGGATTACAGGCACCCGCCACTGTGCCCAGCTATTTTTTGTATTTTTTAGAAATGGGGTTTCACCATGTTGGCCAGGCTGGTCTCGAACTCCTGACCTCAAGTGATCTGCCTGCCTCGGCCTCTCAAAGTGCTGGGATTACAGGCGTGAGCCACTGCGCCCAGACTATATTTTTTTTCTATTACACATCAAAACACTTATACATGTAAGTTTAAAAATAGTGTTTATCCATGTACCACAGGTAGTTGTGTACCACACTCTGATATGCCCTAATTTAGAGATGTAGAAATACCACCAAAAGAATAAACAGATTGTCTCTGGGCATGGGACTGAGGGATTGGGAGACTTGGTTTTCATCAAAAGCACCTCCATATACATGTATTGCTTTACTAAACATGAAACATTTAAATTAAGTAAAACAAAAATTCTGTCACACTGAGTCACTTATACTCTGCCTGACAAAATGGTAGGCACAAAATAATTACTCAGAAATATGTTGATATTTCACACCTCCTCCCTAATGATTTTATAATTTCAGCCACATACTCATGCTGCTCAAAACTGTCATTCATGCACACAATTCCATTCACAAAGTTTGAGGAAAAAAAGACAGCTATCCACTGCAAAATGAAAACTTTCAGTGTTTTATTTTTGACTGCAGCTGTTTACAGAAATATAGTTGCGAGTATACAAATGTTCCAATAGAAGCAAAATATCTTTTTAATATTTAACAAGTTATCACAGATAGCTAAAAACATAGATGCAAATGAAATTCCCCCAGAGAACCAACTGAAAATATCTGGTATCAGTGCTCTGAAATCCCAACTATGAAAGCCATATACACAAAAATGTAACCCTTATATCATTGCAGGACAATGGAAGAAGGCAGTTCAGTGGTTGATCAGTGTGCTCAAGCAAATAAAATTAAATAAAAATTAAAAATGGCAGAATGGTAGCTAAACCGCTTGAGAACAGGTTAATGAAATTATTGATAGTATACTTAAAACACTAAGAAGTGAATGAAACTCAGTTAAAGTTGTCAAAAAATTAGCAATTACTTGGAGCTTATCAATTAAAAGGAAACAATGTGAGTAGATACATTCATTAGATCAAAAGAAATTAGATCAAATTCACTGGAATCAGTCTGTAACTACTTAAGTCACAATGACTTCTGTGCAGGAAAGGTTTTTACTGGACACAGAAATCTGATTCCAAGCCCACTCTTCAACAGCAGAGATTTTGTGTGTGTGTATGTATGTGTGTAAGTGTGTGTATATGTTGTCCTGAGGTTCATCAGCTAAAATAATAATAATAAGCAATCCCTATAAAATATTTCAAACCAGGCAAATGACTTCTGGAAGAGAGAGAAAGGAAGGGGAGAGGGAGGGAGAATATGAGTAAGCAAGCAGGGTCATATGGTTAAACACATAATTTTTTAAAGGATGATATTACAAGTGGGAGTCAAAGAGAACTGTGGTAGAATGTTTTGGGTACAGGAATATATTATGCAATAAAGTGGGGAAAAGAAAAACGGAATAAGAAGGGAGGAATGTAGCTAGAGCAGCTCCCAACAGTTTGCCTATGTATTTGCCAGCACCAAAATTTGTAGAGTAAGCCACTTACATTTCCACTGCAAGTATTAAGGAAAGACAGCAGTGATTTTTATAAAGTGAGTATACATTTATTTTTATTCTGAAATGTGAATTTTTCTTTCACGAGTTAACTAACTGGTAATTTGTAAACAGTGGGAAGAAGATTAGAACAATTATGGAGGTACTGAATTACACAAGGAGATTAAAATGAAATGAATCAATCTACCTATCTTGTGGTTAGTTTATATTTACCATGATGCATACACTTGAGAAAGGAGAAATGCCCAAATTGTATAATGCATTATCTTGTTTATTATTTATTTTAGTAAATAATTCTTGTCTGAAACATAAGCTCCAAGGATAGCTATATCTCTACTGATAACTTAGTTCTTACACAAAGCAAGCTACTTTTGAAGAAGTTTTACCTATTAAAAAAATAAGGTGCCATGTTGACCTGGTCAGCCATCTTGTTTACTATCTCAGATACAAATATAAATACAAGGAATGATGATTTTGTTCCGAGGGTTGGTCTAGCCAGAGCAAAACTGTGGTCTGCTGGTAAAGTACTAGGCAATGAAAAGAAAGCTTGTATTACATTGCCCATAATGTACCCATTTTATGGATAAACAGGAGACTTTAGCACCGGTCAATTATATTAGCTACTTAAATGTCATAACAATTAAACATAGAACACTGCACCTATATATTTAAATCAGTCATTTAATGTAAACTTTTTAGTAAGTGGTAGGAAAATGCCAAACTAAATTAACTGAATTATCAAGAATTAGACTAATTGTGTATGTACATAAAATACACTATATCTCTATAGGCAGTACTGAGAATAAATTATCCTTGCCAATAAAAGATTATAGATAACCAGGTTAAGCTGAATTTACATAAAGAACAATGTATAACTGTATCAGTCTCAGTGGAAGAAAAACTCTCTACATCTCAATAGAGTCTTAGACCAGTGGTTCCTAAACTTTAAAGTGTGCATCAGAATCACCTGGAGGGCTTGTGAAAACAGATTGCTGGGCCCTGTTCCAGAGTTTCTGACTCAGTAGGTCTGGGATGGGGCCCAAGAATTTACATTTCTAACTAGCTCCCAGGTGATATTGATACTAGCTGGTGGGCTGAGAACCATACTCTAAGAACCACTGGTTTGCACATACTACATATGTAGAAAAAGATATATTGTAATGTTCTTATATACATGGCACAAAATATATAGAAAGACAACTGGTTTTAATGAATTCTCAAACATGTAGTTAGCAAGCTGAATGTTTCTAAAATAATGTGCTAAAGTGTAATCATTTCCCCTTATAGTAATTATAGTAAATTACATTTCAAAGTCTTAAGTCCTACACAGTCATTTTAGAAAAATCCATATAACATTTATACCAAGTTGGCTATCCAAAAGAAAAGGGACATAATATTCTAAAGAGTTAAGATGAATTCATTAGGAAGGAATCATTACTATACAGCATTCTTGGCTTCTTTGGAATGATTAAAGTGCATAATATCAATAGGGTATTAAGAATATTGCATAAAAGTTTGCAGTCCTCAGTGCCACTAACAGTCACAGAAATACTAGCATGGGGAAAGCAGCCCTATCTCGAAGGTACAACTATCCTGACCTGTTGCTGATGGCTCTTTCTTCAAGCACCACCACCATGGTAAGGAGCTGGAATACAGGCAAAATTAACAAAAACCAAGGCACTCCATCCAACTTTATCTGATCAAAAGGAATTATCTTAAGTCTGGAGGGACTCAAATATAACTTTTTTCTCATTTCCTTTGACACTTTTTTTTTTTAGGTAAATGAACTGAGGACAGACAAGAAGTACACTGACATAAACAACTTTGCCCGGTCTAGTTTAAAAAAAAGTGACATAATCAGGCTTTACCTAAACTATGTTTTAGTGATTTATTCCCATCTAATTAACATCAAAGAAAATGCTTTAAACACTTTCTTCCTGAAATTTACACACATCTATGTGCATGGAGTTTCACAGATGCTAAAATTCTCATCAGTATTCAGATAAGACCTACCATTAGCTGGTTGAGATGAAGACAAACTTAATTTATATAAAGCTTGAACAGTCTAATTCTGTAATCTTTTACCCTCTCCCAAAGAAACAATTCTAGTAATGTACCTTTTCTTTCATTCTTAAGCCAGAGGGAAGAAATGGAGAAAAGAAGGTTTAAATGGAAAAAGTGAAAGCTGGGACCTATTGAAACTATTTGTTTATGTGTTTTTGGAAATAGTGAAAAATAAAATTATAAATGATAAAAAGGCACTTTTCCATAGCATTTGATCTAGATATAAAATATTAATTTAAAAAATTTCCTGAAAGAGAAAGTAGAGTAAAAATATAATTTTGTTAATAAATGAGGCTAGAATGGCATAAAAATAAACAGGGATTAAAGAAGTAATTAGGCCAGATGCGGTGGCTCATGCCTGTAATCCTAGTACTTTAGGAGGCTGAGGCAGGTGGATCACTGTGTTAGGAGTTCGAAACCCGCCTGGCCAACATGGCAAAACCCCATCTCTACTAAAAAATTTTAAAAAAATTAGCTGGGCCTAGTGGAGGGTGCCTGTAATCCTGGCTACTCGGGAGGCTGAGACAGGTGAATCACTTGAACCCGGGAGGCAGAGGTTGCAGTGAGCCGAGATCGCACACTGCACTCTAGCCTGAGAGACAGAGCAAGGCTCCGTCTCCAAAAAAAAAAAAAAAGTAAAGTAACTAGAGCACTGGGACCATCCACAAATGATTCTGATATTTATTACATCATGAGCATTATATCTACAATTTTGCTCTAGTGACACTAACAAGCAGAGAAGAAAACCTCTTTTTAATACATGTTATGAGGTGCATAGGCAGTTATTTTTCTAACCTATGGTCTTTCTTCATGGAGTCCCTCCACACAGTCTAAGGCATGCAGATATAAGACAGCTGTCTTGGTTAGGGATAAAACCTATGGTCATAAAGCAGAGGAAAGCTAATTAATTTTAAAAATCAATTAGGAAACATATTGGAAGAGAAATCTTCATCAGAAAAATGAAAAATTGTAAGATTACTATGTATGGTGAAAATGTATAACCATGGTGACTTTCAGTCTTTAATTATTAAATCATTTTATCCTGGTCATTATTTGTTGATGCATCTAACAGATTCACTTTCCTAAAACCAGCATTTATAAAGGCTTAAATGGTCAAAAAGAATTATCTTAGTTCTTGAGGGACTCAGATACAACTTCCTCATTTCCTTTGATACTATTTTTCCTAGGTAGATTAGCTGAGGTTCTGATGGGCAAGAAATGCACTAGAATAAACTTCCAAACTACAGCACATGTGATATTACAAAAAATGAAAATAAAAGGCAAGGAAGGATGGATGGAAGGAAGGAAGGGAGAAAGGAGGGAGGGAGGAATAAGGGAAGGAGAAATGAAGAAGGCAGGCAGGAAGGGAAGAAAGAAGGGAGGAAGGGAGGCAGGGAGGGGAGGAAAGGGAAGGAGGAAGGAAAGTCCTTCATTAATACTTCTTCTATAATAAAGCCCTTAAAAACTTGTTCTTTTTTTTAAAACGATTTGTTTTAAAACAGATTTGCATTGGCTAAATAACACGATACTTTAATCATAAAGGTAACATGATCAAGCTTAGAGGCAAAATATGACTTCGAATGATCTTCACCCATGTTGGTGTGGATATATAATGGAATGACAATAAGGAATCACACACATACACACACACAGAGAGAGAGAGAGAGAGAGAGAGAGAGAGAGAGAGAGAGAGAGAAGCTCCAAGCATTAATGTGAGTTGCTGAAAGCAAGAACAATTAAATGTAACAATATAAAGAAGAAAAGGTGGCTCACAGTTTATTTAGGTCCTTCTGCCATAAATACGTTTAATAAATTGTTGTTTCTATGGCCTTTGCTGGCTCACTGAGTCTCTCCCATATGTAGCTATAACTTGTAACAGTAATCAGGAAATTGCATTATTAGCACAAATATCAACCACTGAGCTTCAAAGAAGATGAATACTCTTTGTAGCCAAACTGTATTTTCAGAACGTTGTACTTAACATTGACCTTTAGGGGTAAGGAACATTTAACAATGTAAAAAAAAAAAAAAAAAAAAAAAACAAATCTATTATTATTGAACAAGAATATGGTAGCATAGCACAGCCCTTGTATAAATAACCACAAAATTTATGAGAATAAAAATCGGGTTTTCTGCCTCCATCCAATCAAACCACTACAGTTCAGGTATATATTCTGTCCTAAACTTAGATATTATAAAACAGAAAATTGGTCCCAGTGACTTGGCATTGCCAATCAGCATTTGATAACAATAAACCCCTTACTAAACCACAGAAGTCAGCACACAAGCCAGTTGCCACTTCATCCACAGTTCTGTATTAACAATCATCCTAATTAGAACTTGGTGAACAGATAGATTTCTTTAGTCTCCTATGTAATCTCTTAGAAAAAAGTTAAGAAAATTCAAAAATAACTTACAGATTTTTATTTCTACTACTTCTTTTTATACCCGCTGGGTTTGCTTTGTCTGAAATTTCAGACAACCCTACTTTAGGGTTAGAGTTTTACATTTTCAAACTGAAGCACTGGATTGTGTGGCTGATCCTCCTCATAACCTGAACTATACTGGGTAATTTTTCCCAATAGGGGCTGGGGAAGAAGAGATACACTGAGGAAAATACTTTTGGTTCAGAGAATTTATAAAGTAGCTCTGGATATTACAAGATGGGAAAAATGTTATTAAAATTACAAACATGGGTTTTCTTAGTGTCTTTATAAATAAAAGGCATAGAATACAGAAAGCCAATTAATAATAACAATAACAATAATAAAATATTAAATATATAGTGAGCAAAGACTGAATGGCTCATTCTTGTGAAACACCATTTGACGCAATTGCCTCAATGGGTTTCCTGACTCTGACACTTGGCTGAGTGAAAGCTCCAGCAAACACACAGTAAGCTGCCTTTAGCCCACTACTAACATCAAGGAACTGCCTGATGGAATGGCCACAGATGAACAGGTCATTTGTTTCAAAAGATACTTAAATACTCAATAAAGACATAACAAACCCCACCCCCCCTCACTGTTATCAGACGCCACGTTGTGGTAGAACATCAGACAAACTCACAAATTTACCACAAAAATGTGTGGCAAAAAAGAATAGTTTATATATATGTATATATATAAATTTCTATATTTATGCCAATGTACTCACTCAGTACAAATAGCAAAATAGTATACCATTTCCTAAATACAAAATATAGCTTTCCAAAAAAATGAAACACACATTAGATATAAACCATCCAAAACTTGAACGATTGAAAACTGTATTCAAAATTAAATGACCCAGAGTAGGTCTCTTTCTGAAAAGTTCCCTTCATATCGGCAAGAAGCCTGTACTACTGAAAACGTATTTCAATGCCTCTCAATCAGAGAGAGAAAGAAAGAAAGGGGTGGAGGTGGAGGGAAGAAAACGTGAGAAAAAAGAGAAAAAGACAAAAGAGCACATTCAAAGAACAAAGGAAGATCATCACAAAAAAAAAAAAAAAAAGAAGGAAAAATCTGGCTGTATAAACAAAACCAACACCACAATTCCACACAGTTCAACTAAATGTACAGGATAGGAAAAAAAAAAAAAAAAAAAAAAAAAAGAACAGAAAGTTAGCCTTCAACAATTAACAGGTTATTTTTTGTACACTTAAAAAATAAATGAAACGGACAAGGATACCAAAACATTATATCAACACATAGAAGCCACACACACGTTGGCCTTACACTGCATTGACAGCTTTCCACATGCCAAAAGGAAAATGAGATATAAGCATGTGTCCAGACACAGGTGGTAGTGAGAAGCAGGCATCCCACGGGTGGCAACAACGCCCAAAACTGTATAACTAATGCTACAACTGCCAAGTTCTGGAGTGTGTTATTTTGCTCTTTATAGATGTAACACAAGTTAATTCTTCATTTTAAGTCAATGATATGACCCTGTAAAGCCTAAGGCTTTTGGGAACCATCAGGTAAGTGACCACTTCAAACTGTAAAGCACTGAGGTGACAAGTGAATTTATACTCACTGCAGATCAGGGAGAAGTGATGTTTCAAGAAATTTTAGTTTGCCTTTTTTTAAAATTAAAACTTATACTGTTTCCTATTAGAGGGAAAAATTTGAAGACTTCAGAACAGCACCGTTCATGGGGAAAAATGTGTTGTTTCTCAGGAATTAACTCCCAATAATTCCTAAGACAGTACTTTCTGCCCTGTGCTGCAGGACTGCTAGGTCACCCTAGATAAAAGTGGCCAAAGATGCTACAGGGTCATAAAAGCCAGTAGTATATCAATAGTTCTCTAAAGTAAAGTGAAAAAGAGGTGAAAAGTAATATAGATGTATATAAAAAGGGAACACCAGCCTAAGACTGGGTTAAGAATAAAACACTCAAATTTTTCTGTCAATTTAAACTACTGTAGGAGGATATCAGAACATAATTTATCATATATTATCCCCTTCATTTTTTACAGATAAAGATAATTATTTTTCTATGCACAGTTATGGCTAAACCCCTTAGTAGAAACCCAGAGAACTAACAACTCTCTGAAAAAATAAAATCAATGGTATTCCAGCTGTTCCCAGTTTTCTAAGTGTATCATCTGCCTTTGTGTTAAATCAAGAGTTCTTTTACCTGCATATACAGTTTACTTGTTAGAATGTTACCCCTTCAGTTTCTCCAATAAAACTGAAAAAAGATTCCTTCACTTTGGCCAACAGCTGTGCCTTTCATATTGAAAAAAATCACAGCCTTAGTTACTATTGAACTTTACTTTTTCAAAAGCCATTACTTGACTAAAACAATGCAGGAAAGAAAATAATGAAGAACGAAAGTAAACATGATATATTATTTTCTAATAGCAATAATAACTGAGTGGTCCAGCCTTTAATTTAAACTGTACGTTTAAGGAAATTGCGCCTAGGAAAATAATAACAATTAATTCTGCCAGCTGGAAACTCAAATAGATTCTCAGTCATCACTGTTATTAGGAATATAAAATATGAAGATGTTAACATTGGTGGTTAGTCACTGCAACAAGCAGCATAGGTGTGCTCTTTTGCAGTCAGAATAAAATCTATCAGTTTACTCAAATAGAGTTTTTCATATTTTGTTTTGTTTTTAAAGTAGTAATTCTCATGGAACCACAAGATCTCAGGACATCTTGGAATCAGGATTTTCTTCATGGAATTTCTAAAAAAGAGAAAAAGTTTAATGTAACTTACTAGGGAGGGAAGTATTTATAAAGTGTCTGACACCCTGAATGATCCTAAAGTATATTATGGTACTATAAGTAAAACTTTTTCATATTTGATCTTCCACAGACTTTTCTGACTCAATATTTATTTCTGGAGGAAGGGATCAATGAGGCATGATTATATCCAATATATAGTACAGAGGAAACACATTGTGCATACTCATCAGATATTTTGTTATTCCAAGGCAAAGAAGCTCAGAAGCAGAAGGAATGTCCAATATAGGTTGAATATCCCTTATCTAAAATGCTTGGGATCAGAAGTATTCACGATTTCTTTTTTGGATTTTGGAATATGTACATATACACAATGAGATATCTTGGGGATAAGACACAAGTCCAAACATGTAATTCACTTCTGTTTCATATACACCTAAAAAGATCTATCACAGCTGAAGGGAGCTGGGAGAATCTTTTTTTCCCTCAGGGACACCAAATAAACTGCATGTTGTGAGCCTGCATTTTGACTACGACCCTATCATATGAGGTCAGGTGTGGAATTTTCCACTTGAGATGTCATGTCAGCACTCAAAAAGATTCGGATTTCAGAGCATTTTGGATTTTGGATTTTTGGACTAGGGATGTTTGGTCTGTATTAACTATATGACCATAAGCTATCATTCAGAATAATTTTATTCAGAGTAAAAAAGTATCATCTTGTGAGAAAGCCACATTTTAAAAGTTCAGAACTAAACTACTATTACTTAACCTAAATCTGTTAAGAATAAAATTTGATGCTTTCCAATAAGAAGCCAAAATGCAATACTTACATATCCAGTTAAAAGGAGCCAGTCAAGTTGTTCCCTTGGTTTTGCAACGAAACAAGCAAATCAATCTTTTCGATGTTCTGGTTGGTGTTTATAGAGGATGCCAGTGGAGAATTCTCTGGCATTTGCTGAGAAAGAAGTGTTGTCACAGGTGGCTGGCCCTCATTTTGTGGTTGGCCTGGCTGACTTATGGCCATCAACTGATCAGGCAATGTAGCTGGTCCAGAGGTTAAAAGCTGACTACAGTCTGCAGAGACATTGAAAATAAAGGTATCTGGTTAGCAAAGACTCATGAAAAGATATTCGTTGTTGGGGAAAATTCATTACTGCATTCTCCTTGTACATTACTAAAAGTTAGGCACTTGACAGTCCAAGAAAAAGGTTTTCACAGATTGGCACTGGAATTCATCTTAGGTTTCCTTTAAGCAGTCTAAAAATACAACTTTGCTTATATATCCAAAGTCCTATATAAATTCCTTGGTATATTAACATTAAAGATGGGTTTCTTTTTTTTTTTGAGACGGAGTCTCGCTCTATCGCCCAGGCTGGAGTGTAGTGACCGGATCTCAGCTCACTGCAAGCTCCGCCTCCCAGGTTTATGCCATTCTCCTGCTTCAGCCTCCTGAGTAGCTGGGAATACAGGCGCCCGTCACCTCGCCCAGCTAGTTTTTTTGTATTTTTTAGTAGAGACGGGGTTTCACCGTGTTAGCCAGGATAGTCTCGATCTCTTGACCTCGTGATCCGCTGGTCTCGGCCTCCCAAAGTGCTGGGATTACAGGCTTGAGCCACTGCGCCCAGCCTAAAGATGTGTTTCTACCTCCTTAGAAACTACTGACTTCAATTGGCTAAGATATTATCTGTCATTCTTACTTCGTTTTCCTTTTAAGTTTATAGCTTAAAATGGCAAACACACATTTTTATACATTGCCATATTTAATCCTCCCCCAATCCATGTAAAGTATGTAATATTATCACCATTTTAAATGAGAGAATTGAGACCAATAAAAGCCAAATAACTTGTACAAGATCTCATAGTCTATACGTGATAGAATTCTAACTACAATCTACACTCTTAAAACAACTGTACAGGACGGATGCGGTGGCTCACGCCTATAATCCCAGCACTTTGGGAGGCCGAGGCCAGCAGATCACTTGAGGTCAAAAATTCGACACCAGCCTGGTCAACATGGTGAAACCCCGTCTCTAACAAAAATACAAAAATTAGCTGGGTGCGTTGTGCAAACCTGTAATCCCAGCTGCTCAGGAGGCTGAGGCAGGAGAATCATCTGAACCTGGGAGGCAGAGGGTGCAGTGAGTCGAGATTGCACCACTGCACTCTGTTTCCTTCTAATAATAATAATGACCAATTAAGTAACGAAAAATTAGAGTTTCTTACTATTTTGAATGCCAAATAAGAACATTCCTGATGTCTGCTGAGATGAGCCAGGAGAATTCTGTAGTTGGTTCATTGTGCCTCCTGCTGTGTTGTGAAATAAAGTAGCCTGTGGCTGAGGCGAAGATGTGGCTCCTTGAATTCCAGGCATGTTGTTCTGAGGGGAATAAAGAGGAGACTGTTGCATATCTTGTTGATTTATACTGGTCTGCAAGGCAGACATGGATGCTGGAGATAAGAAGAGTGTTACTTGCTGCTCTTGAGAACTAGGTGACCCTTGTACCAACTGAATCTGAGGAGAGCTATGGAACAAGGGGGTCTGTGATGATTCCGACTGGGTAGGACCTGGGTTCTGAAGTGAGGAAACTGTGGACTGACTCTGAAATTGCATGGGCTGTTGCTCTTGATTCATTGGGGCCATATTACTTTGTTGGTGAAAAATTGACTGGTTCTGTTGCTCCTGATTAGCCATTGGATTTTGATTTGGGGTGAATATCATGTTTGGTGGTGGTTGCTTTGGAGACGCCATTGTAGCCATGGTATTCTGATTACTGAATAAAATGCCCTGTTGTTGCTGCTGCTGCTGCTGCTGCTGCTGTTGCTGCTGTTGCTGCTGCTCCTGGGATGGAGAGTTACTCTGCATGGCAACTATTGAGTGCTGTGACTGGAACATGGTTCCTTGTTGGCTTTGAGGCATTGGATTAGGTGGAAGGGAGCCCAGGGACACCTGAGGCTGAAATAAACCCTGCTGGGGGGGTTGTGCCTGTTCTTGGGAAAGCATAGGGGTCTGGATGTGTGATATTGGAGCTTGCTGTTGGAAAGCAGCTTGTTGTTCAGTGTTTGATGTTGACTGAAGTGGAGAAATTGAGTTCGGTGCTGCAAAAAATGCTTCTTGGGCTACTGTGTTAGTCTGAAGATTATTCATGGGACTCTGGGAAAGAAATATGTTGGTTGACTGCTGGTCTTGAGGAACTGAAGAGCCCTGTAACACAGCAATGGTACTTTGAGAGTGAAACATTGGAGGCTGCATTTGTTCAGAGGAGGTTGTAGAAGTCTGACTGTGGACAATAGGATTTGGATTATGAAAGAGAGAACCTTGAGTTTCCTGGGAAAGATTCTGAGCGTCGGCAATAGGATTTTGAGGATGAAAAAGTTGGGCCTGTGAATGAGAAGACTGCTGCAAAAAGTTTCCAGATTGAAGTGACATCATCTCATTCCCTTGCTGGAATAAACCATTACCTTGTTGCTGGGTACCACTATTCTGAACACTCATCATACTTTTTGTGGATGAAAAAAGGTTAACTTGAGGTTGATTGTCCCCACTATGTTGCATTTGGACCATGGTCTGAAAGACACTGTTCTGAATCTGTTTTGCTTGTGTTCCAGTTTCTTCTCCATCTCCTGAACTTGATGTCTGAAACATGGTAGTGCCAGGGGTTGCAACCTGCTGTGTGGTGGTTGTAGAAGTTTCATTTCCAGAAACTGCAGGAGGAGAAGAAAACAATTCACACTGCATTTGCATATCCTCATTGGTAGACAATGCACTCATCATGTGAGAAGTCTGCTGGTAAACTGGCGATTGCTGAAGGTTTCCATTTGCTGAAGCAGTTGAAGGGAATAATTCTGACTGAATCTGGGCAGCTGCCTGGCAGATACTCTGTTGCATCTCCATCACCATTGCGGCTGAAGATTCCATCACTTGCTGTTGTTGCTGCTGCTGCTGTTGATTAGATAACGTGTTTTCAGACTGTGGATGAACACTTTCAGCTCTTCCAGGTAATAAATTATCTGGTCTGGTATGGACTGTTGGCTCTGTTGAGGAAAACATTCCAGGGCTTACACCACTCTGAATTTGACTGACTTGTTGAAAAATATCTGCACTAAGCTGCTCTTGAACATTCTCATTACCATCTGGAGCAGAAAATAAAACTGAAGATAACTGTTGCTGTGCCTCTAAAACTTGTTGGACCAAGTCAACACTTCCACTGCTGCCACTAGCAGTACTGCCTGTAAAACTCCCTGCTTGCAGCTGCTGAATAGTATTCTGAAGCTGACTCACACTATTTGGTGATGGAAAAATATTTGATGAAATCTGCTGCTGTAAAGTCTGTGCTTGTTCTTGTAGTGGTGACTGCTGCTGTTGTTGTGACGCCTCAGTCAGTTGTGACAAATTAACCACTGTGCCATCTGACTGTAATACCTCTCTAGACTGAGTTTCTCTTGTCTGAAACTGTGTAGCCTGCTGCAATAATGCATCGCTGTTGGGCAGCTGACTAGAAGCAGAAACTGCTGGAAAAGTACCAGGCTGTGAGATGTCCTGGGTTTGAATAGTTGTCAGGGTCTCTGGGTTGTATGCCTTGGGCTGAATCTGCTGCTGTTTTTCATTTTCAGAAGGTAGGTGGGAAGATGATGGTGATGAAAAAGAGCCATTTCCTGCTATGTTTGAGATGTTTTCTAATGCTTGCTGAGTTGATCCGACTGTCTTTGTAGTCTAAAAAATAAAAATCCCCAAATAATATGAATATATAAACATTAAATAAGTTTGTAACATACATCAAAAATCACCATTGTTTGGCCAGGCGCGGTGGCTCAAGCCTGTAATCCCAGCACTTTGGGAGGCCAAGGCGGGCAGATCATGAGGTCAGAAGATCGAGACCATCCTGGCTAACAACGTCAAAACCCGTCTCTACTTTTGAAAAGACAAAAAATTAGCCGGGCGAGGTGGCAGGCGCCTGTAGTCCCAGTCACTCAGGAGGCTGAGGCAGGAAAATGGCGTGAACCTGGGAGGCGGAGCTTGCAGTGAGCGGAGATCATGCCACTGCACTCCAGCCTGGGCGACAGAGAGAGACTCCGTCCGTCTCAAGGGGGGAAAAAAAATCACTATTGTTCTAAAAATATATGCAGGACCAGTTTTCCACTCTATATTACTATCATTTAGAAAACAGGTATGGGACTACAATTCTCCATTACATGATGCCTCATTTTCCTTGGGATATATTTTTAAAAAGTACTATAAGCAAAGATAGTCAAACAAAGAAGTAGAATAATCAGCTAATGATATGCTTAGGTGAATTAAGGGTAATCAGAACACATTAATTTTATGCTTCATGAAGAGCAGGTATCAAAATATCTCAATTTGGCGGCTCCTCAGTAACATTACAGGGGAGAAGACAAGTAAAAAAAAGAAATAGAAAGTTATGGGAAAAGACTGGGAAAAAATAAAAACATCTCTTAATTCCAAAAATGCTAAAATTAGTACTTTCATTAATATCTCATATAACATATTAATTCCTCCCTTGTCAAAATGTATATTGGAAGTCACTTTGTGGGCAATTTTGCTGAAGTATAAAGCATTCCCTCTTTACGGCAAAATTCATTAAGTACATCCAAAGTAAAAGCAATGTGAAAAAAATAGGAAAAGTAAAAGAGCAATTTTTATATAGGAGGTTAGAAGTTGGAGCACTAGTCAATATAGCTTACCTTAAAAATAGTGGAAGATCTTTTTTCTGCTGTTACTTCCATTGGAGTAACATCTTCACTCTTAATCATACTGCTTGGTATGAGTGGAGTGATCAGGGCGTTAGGAATAATATTTACCTTATCTAAATTACATCCAGTAGTTTTCATTGCTGCATACACACACACAAAAAGAAAAGTGTAAAACCACAAAAATTGTCAACTATTTCATTCTAAAATTTGTTATTAGTCATGATTTAAATGTCTATTTTTTGATGCTATAATGGTAGCATGAGATACAAAACTGGTATATTAAGATGTATCTTCCCTTTTATGAAGTGCATTGGCTGGGGGACCTCTGGAATGGGCCTGGAACTATAGCTTAAATATTAATAATAAGCTTAAGCAGTTCAATTACCAGGCTATATTCCCCAAGACCATTCCAAGTGCCTTGAATCATACTACCCAACCTGACCAGAGTATATTATAGGATACAGCTTAAAAATCTCCAGGAGGGTAAAGATACTCAATTACAACCACTACACTCTTCTCTCAGGATTTAGCTGTCTGACAATATAAAGTCTCAGAACTTCTTAAGGGCTATGAGATTGTCAGAGCACTTCTTTCTTAAACTAAGTTCAAGCTTCTCATCAGAAAATACCACCCAGTGATCAATAAATTTTGCTTTTCTAAATTAAAAGAAAACTAATTAGAAAATTTGAATATGACAAGTTGGCACATGGACACAATTCTCTTTTAGACTGGACTTTAAACATCTCGCCCCCCCCACCCCAAGAAATAAGGGCTATTTTAGGTTTACAAACCAAATTTCCCAAGCAAAATGAACAATTATTTCCCACCTCCTACCACGTCCATTTTGAGGAGTAGTTAGTTCTAGATGTGTACCTAGAGGCAACATATAGCAAGATTCTACCACTTCACTATATCTACTTTTCCCCCTTGATTGCTTTTCTTTCTTCTTTTTTGTCTACCTGAGTCTGCACTGGCACTCAGTGGTAGCTACTGCTATTGCTAATGACAGTCTTCTGAGTGAGCACATAGCCAAATCCTGATTTAAAAGTTTACTACCACTTGGAGGCTCTATGGAAAGAGTCTTCAGAAAGCATAGCTGTTAAATTTCTTAATTTGATACCAAGAAGAAATCCTGGCTATAAAGCTTTTTAAATGGCACATAGTATGTAAGTTGGATAGCTCCCTTCATAAATTTTTGTTGTTGTTGTTAGTCAATATGTTGTTGAAAGGCCAAGTGTGGTGTCTCATGCCTGTAATCCCAGCACTTTGGGAGGCTGAGGCGGGCAGATTACTTGAGGCCAGGAGTTCGAGACCAGCCTGGCCAACATGGTGAAACTCTGTCTCTACTAAAAATACAAAAATTAGCAAGGCATGGTGGCACATGCCTGTAAATCCTAGCTACTTGGGAGGCTAAGGCACAAGAATCGCTTGAATCCGGGAGAAGGAGGTTGCAGTGAGCCGAGATTGCTCTACTGTACTGCAGGCTGGGCAACAGAGCAAGACTCTGTCTCAAAAAAAAAAAAACTTAAAGTGCAAATATTTTTAGATGAAATTATTTAATTTTCTTGTCTTCAACTTGCCTCACAGCCATTTGGCTAAAAACCTAATTCCTACGAAAACTGATTATTTTGATAAAGGGGAAAGTGTTCATTTAACTTTTGACATTCCATGTTTTATTATTCTACCTGTTTGAGAAATGAATCATTTATTCATGAGTTCTTTGGACCTATTTTCACCTAAATTCTAATACCAATACAATTCCCCTAACAACCAGATATTTATTTTATTTTATTTTATTTTATTTTATTTTATTTTATTTGAGACAGGGTCTCTTTCTGTTGGTGGGTGTGCAGTGGTACAATCAGGCCTCACTCCTGGGCTCAGGCAATTCTCCCACCTCAGCCCCACAAGTAGCTGGGACTACAGGTACACCACCATGCCTGACTAATTTTTTAAATTTTTTTGTAGAGACAAGTCTCATTATGTTGCCTAGGCTGGTCTTGAACTCCTGAGCTCAAGCAATCCTCCCTGCTAGGCCTCCCAAAGTGCTGAGATTATAGGCATGAGCCACCACACTTGGCCTACAACCTAATTTTGACTGACACAAAACTTCAGATCATGCACAGGGCAGGCATTTAAAAGTAATCTAAGAATATCCCATAGAACATTTTTAAAACCATTGGTGTTATCTTAAGTTGATCCTGTAATAGTCAACTACTATTCTTGCTTTTGAATTTCATTAGATCATGAGCTCCATGAAGGCAGATGTTGTTATTGCCTGTTGCACAGTAGGTAATCAACAAATGTTTGCTGAGTGAATGAAGAAAAGAATTAAACTTACTTTAGCTTTATCACTGTCAATTTAGTTTGTTGTGGATTATTTGGTTAATCCTACAAAAATAAAAATATGGGCCAGGTGCAGTGACTCATGCCTGTAATCCCAGTAATCTGGGAGGCGGAGGCAGGTGGACCACGAGGTCAGAAGTTCGAGATCAGCCTGACCAACATGGTGAAACCCTGTCTCTACTAAAAATACAAAAAAAAAAAAAAAAAAACCAAAAAAAAATAGCCAAGCATGGTAGAGGGCACCTGTAAATCTCAGCTACTGGAGAGACTGAGCCAGGAGAATCACCTGAACCCAGGAGGCACAGGTCGGAGGTTGCAGTAAGCTGAGACCATGCCACTGCACTCCAGCCTGGGCAACAAAGCAAGACTCCATCTCAAATAATAATAATACTAATAAATAAAAATAAAAATACACAGTCTGTATTTTTCTTTTTAAAAATATTCATTCATTCATTCACTCACTCACTCATTCAATTAGAGGCAGGGTCTCATTCTGTTACCCAGGCTGGAGTGTAGTACCTGCAGCCTCAAACTCCGGGATTCAAGTGATCCACCCACCTCAGTCTCTTGAGTAGCTGGGATTATAGGCACTAGCCACTGTACCTGGCTTATATTTTTATTAACAGTACTTTTGGTCTAAAAATTTCCATGTTTACAGACAAGATTATATTATAATTCAATTAGAAATTACATATAAATAAATATATCACCTATACAGTTACTGCTTAACAGATCTACAATTTTTCTTAAAATGTATTTAGGGCTGGGTGCGGTGGCTCATGTTGGGAGGCCGAGGCAGGCGGATCACGAGGTCAGGAGATGGAGACCATCCTGGCTAACACAGTGAAACCCCATCTCTACTAAAAAATACAAAAAATTAGCTGGGCGTGGTGGTGGGCGCCTGTAGTCCCAGCTACTTGGGAGGCTGAGGCAGGAGAATGGTGTGAACCCGGGAGGCAGAGCTTGCAGTGAGCTGAGATCGCACCACTGCACTCCAGCCTGGGCGACAGAGCGAGACTCCGTCTCAAAAAAAAAAAAAATGTGGCCGGGCGTGGTGGCTCAAGCCTGTAATCCCAACACTTTGGGAGGCCGAGACGGACGGATCACGAGGTCAGGAGTTTGAGACCATCCTGGCTAACACGGCGAAACCCCGTCTCTACTAAACAAATACAAAAAAAAAAAACTAGCCGGGCGAGGTGGCTGGCGCCTGTAGTCCCAGCTACTCGGGAGGCTGAAGCAGGAGAATGGCGTAAACCCAGGAAGCAGAGCTTGCAGTGAGCTGAGATCCGGCCACTGCACTCCAGCCCGGGCGACAGAGCAAGACTCCGTCTCAAAAAAAAAAAAAAAAAAAAATGTATTTAGATAGTAATGCTTATTATCTTCTCCCCCTTTCTGGAAAGTGAGACTAGGTAGAGTAAGTTGAGCAGGAGTCTTTTATCTATCTTCAGCTGACCACTGAAAAGTATGTCTACTGGTAAAGACAAAGAGTAAAAGGACATTTTAGTCTAATGCTCATGCAAAGATGTAAGTCTTTCTACTGTCATATGCACAAAGGTCACAGAGGTTAATTGTATTTATGTTCCAATCCTTTTTTTTTTTTTTTTTCCCAGAGTCTCACTCTGTTGCCCAAGCTGGAGTGCAGTGGCTCAATCTGGGCTCACTACAACCTTCGCCTCCTGGATTCAAGCGATTCTCCTGTCTCAGCCTCCCAACTAGCTGAGATTACAGGCACACGCCACCATGCCCGGCTAATTTTTTATTTTTAGTAGAGACAGGGTTTTGCCATGTTGGCCAGGCAGGTCTCAAACTCCTGACCTCAGGTGATCCACCAGCTTGACCTCCCAAAGTGCTGGGATTACAGGTGTGAGCCACTGCACCTGGCCTTGTTCCAATTTATCTAAGTCTAGTCCCACCAAAAACAGTCCAAAATGTCTCCAGGCCAGACACTAAGTTTGTCAGATATGTTCCACCTTGTTAATTTAATAATAATCTTCTAGTCAACTTCAATTCAGTAGTATATTATAAATGAAAATATCAGATTAATTTTTTTCTCCTCCTCACTAAGAATTAATTCGCTCTAAGAACATCAAGCTGGCGTCAATGCATTACAATTCAACATTTGCATTTTTTCTCAAGTAATCTCTATTTACCAAACTATTTCTCATATGTGATTTATACATATATTTTTTGAGGTAGAGTTTTACTCTATCGCCCAGGCTGGAGCGCAGTGGCATGATCTCGGCTCACTGCAATCCCTGCCTCCCGGGTTCGAGCAATTCTTCTGCCCAATCTCCCGAGCAGCTGGGATTACAGGCACGCACCACCATGGCCAGCTAAATTTTGTATTTTTAGTAGAGATGAGGTTTCACCATGTTGGCCAGGCTGGTCGCAGATTCCTGACCTCAGGTGATCCACCCACCTCAGCCCCTCAAAGTGCTGGGATTATAGGTGTGAGCCACCATGCCCAGCCTGATTTAAATTTTTTATCAAAAAGGTACAATTTTTAATCAAAAAATTTCTGCTTTTTGTTTTGTTTTTGAGAGTCTTGTTCCTTTGCCCATGCTGGAGTGTAGTGGTACGATCACAGCTCAATCCAGCTTCAACCTCTTCAGATTAAACAATCCTCCTACCTCGGTATCAGGAATAGCTAGGATGATAGGTGCATGCCACCATGCCCGGTTAATGTTTTTAATTTTTTTTTTTTTTTTGAGACCGAGTCCTGCTCTGTTGCCCAGGCTGGAGAGCAGTGGCACAATCTCGGCTCACTGCAACCTTCACTTTCAGGGTTCAAGCGATTCTCTTGCCTCAGCCTCCAGAGTAGCTGGGATTACAGGCACATATCACCATGCCAGGCTAATTTTTTTTGTATTTTTAGTAGAGATGGGGTTTCGCCATGTTGACCAGACTGGTCTCAAACTCCTGACCTCAGGTGATCTGCGAAGCTCAGCCTCCCAAAGTGTGTTGAGATTAAAGGCATGAGCCACCGCACCTGGCCTATTTTTTTTTTTTTTTTTTTGAGATGGGAGTTTCGCTCTTGTTGCCCAGATTGAAGTACAGTGGCACGATCTCGGCTCCCTGCAACCTCTGCTTCCTGGATTCAAGCAATTCTCCTGTCTCAGCTTCTCGAGTAGCTGGGATTACAGGCATGTAATTACAGGCATGCCTGGCTAATTTTGTATTTTTAGTAGAGAATGGGTTTCTCCATGTTGGTCAGGCTGGTCTTGAATGCCTGACCTCAAGTGATCCGCCTGCCTCGGCCTCCCAAAGTGCTGGGATTACAGGCGTGAGCCACCGTGCCTGGCCTGTTTTAATTTTTTTTTTTTAGAGACAAGAAATCTTCTCACTGCGCTGCCCATATCTGTTCAGCAATAACTATAGATGATGCATTTAATTATTAGCCAATGGATATTTATCATCTCAAATTTCTGGACTCAAGTAATCTTTCTACCTTGGTCTCCCAAAGTGTCGGGACTACAGGTGTGACCCACCGTGCCTGGCCTTACTTTCCTTTTTTTTTTTTTGGAGACAGGGTCTCGCTGTGTGACCCAGGCTGGAGTACAGTGGCATGATCTTGGCTCACTGCAACCTCTGCCTCCCAGATTAAAGAGATTCTCCTGACTCAGCCTCCCGAGCAGCTGGGACTACAGGCACCTGCCACCACCCCTGGCTAATTTATATATATATATATTTTTTTTTTCTTTGAGACGGAGTCTCGCTCTGTCGCCCCGGGCTGGAGTGCAGTGGCTGCATCTCAGCTCACTGCAAGCTGTGCCTCCCAGGTTCACGCCATTCTCCTGCCTCAGCCTCCCGAGTAGCTGGGACTACAGGCGCCCGCCACCTCGCCCGGCTAGTTTTTTTGTATTTTTTTAGTAGAGACGGGGTTTCACCGTGTTAGCCAGGATGGTCTTGATCTCCTGACCTTGTGAACCGCCCGTCTCGGCCTCCCAAAGTGCTGGGATTACAGGCTTGAGCCACCGTGCCCGGCCTAATTTTTGTATTTTTAGTAGAGACAGGGTTTCACCATGTTGGCCAGGCAGGTCTTGAACTGCTGACCTCAAATGATCTACCTGCCTCGGCCTCCCAAAGTGCTGGGATTACAGGCATGAACCACTGTGCCCGGCCTCATATACTTTTAATATTGGGGAATTAAAAAAACAAAAAAACAAAAAAACAAAACTCCTCCACTCCAATGTACTTTAAAAATATATAAACATATTCAGCAAGAAAAATATCAAATTGGAAAACAAGTCTCTACATTTAGTAAAGTTAAACACATATTTATTTTACAATATGGAAGATACCCTGCAAAGTATTGTAAGTACTTAAGAGAAAACAAAACAGTAAGGTGTGCTAGAGAAAACATATAGGAGCACCTAATTACGATTTTTGAGAATAATCTACTTGGTACCTTTCATGGCCTCTTCAAAGGAGCAAGGTCTTGCTGGACTAGATACTTCCTTCTTCACATTTACATTCAAAGCACCAGCTGCTGCTATTAAAAAAAAAAAGATTAACTATTTATCTACGTTTACTCATCCTAAAAACCTTATATCTTAAATTCTTTAATTAGAATTAATTAGAATATCTTGTCACACAGTATCATTTAATTATTTGTTTAGCAGAAATTCTAGTTGAGGTAAATTTCTATCCTCTAAATTCTCCAATCTTCAAGTGGGCAGAGCAGGCCAGGTGCAGTGGCTCACATCTGTAATCCCAGCACTTTGGGAAGCCAAGGTGGGTGATCACTTGCGGTCAGGAGTTCAAGACCAGCCTGACCAACATGGTGAAACCCCATCTTTTTTTTTTGAGACAGAGTCTTGCTCTGTTGCCCAGGCTGCAGTGCAGTGGCACAATCTCGGATCACTGCAACCTCCGCCTCCTGGGTTCAAGCAATTCTCTGCCTCAGCCTCCTGAGTAGCTGGGATTACAGGTACCTGCCACCACTCCCGGCTAAATTTTTTTGTATTTTTAGTAGAGACAGAGTTTCACTATCTTGGCCAGGCTGGTCTTGAACTCCTGACCCTGTGATTCATCCGACTTGGCCTCCCAAAGTGCTGGGATTACAGGTGTGAGCCACCATGCCCAGCTTAATTATCTATTTATTTATTTATTTATTTATTTTTGAGACAGAGTCTCACTAGGTCACCCAGGAGTGCAGTGGTATGATCTTGGGTCACTGCAACATCCACCTCCCAGGTTCAAGCCATTCTCCTGCCTTAGCCTCTTGAGTAGCTGGGATTTCAAGTGCACGCCACCATGCCAGGCTAATTATTTATTTATTTTTTTGAGATGGAGTTTCACTCTTGTTACCCAGGCTGGAGTGCAATGGTGCAGTCAAGGCTCACTGCAACCTCCACCTCCTGGGTTCAAGGGATTCTCCTGCCTCAGCCTCCCGAGTAGCTGGGACTACAGGTGCACACCACCACACCTGGCTAATTTTTGTATTTTCAGTACAGACGGGGTTTCACCATGTTGGCCAGGCTGGTCTCAAACTCCTGACCTCAGGTGATGTGCCATCTTAGCTTCCCAAAGTGCTGGGATTACAGGCGTGAGCCACTGCACTGGCTGCTAGGCTAATTTTTGTATTTTTAGTAGAGATGGGGTTTCACCGTGTTGGCCAAGCTGGTCTCAAACTTCTGATTTCAAGTGATCTGCCCACCTTGGCCTCCCAAAGTGCTGGGATTACAGGCTTGAGCGCCCAGGCTACTACAAATTTAATGGGCCTAAGAATATAAATCAGTTCTAAAAACTAAAGTTTAATAAATTACAAATAAATTGGTTCTTGCTTCAAATGATTATATATTTTATTTGAATACACTTTAATTTATTTATTTTTTCCTTTGAAACAAGGTCTGGGGCTCTGCCACCCAGGCTGGAGTGCAGTGGCGTGATATCGACTCACTGCAACTTCCACCTCCCAGGCTCAAGCCATCCACCCACCTCAGCCTCCTGAGTAGCTGGAACTACAGGCGCACGCTGCCACGATAGGCTAATTTTTATGTTTTTGGTAGAGATGGTATTTTGCCATGTTGCCCAGGTTGGTCTCAAACTGCTGAGCTCAAGCAATCTGCCCACCTCAGACTCCCAAACTGCTGGGATTACAGGCATGAACCATCGTGCGTGGCCTTAATTTCTACTTTTCTTTCTTCTTTTTCTTCTTTTTTTTTTTGAGATGGAGTTTCGTTCTTGTTGCCCAGGCTGGAGTGCGATGGTGTGATCTCGGCTCACTGCAACCTCCGCCTCCTGGGTTCAAGCAATTCTCCTGCCTTAGCCTCCTGAACAGCTGTGATTACAGGCATGACCCACCACACCCAGCTAATTTTGTATTTTTAGTAGAGACGGGGTTTCTCCATGTTGGTCAGGCTGGTCTCTAACTCCCGACCTCAAGTGATCTACCCGCCTTGGTCTCCGAAAGTGCTGGGATTCCATGTGTGAGCCACCACGCTCGGCCAATTTCTATTGTTCAATATATTTATTTTATATTTTCTAATATGTCAAATGATATAACGAAAATAAAGAGAGGAATTTGTACACATCTCCTGTGAATGAAGTTAAATAATTTATCTTAGTATGCTTCACAGTAGGTCCAACAAATGATTTATAGGCAACTGAATGGAAAAAAATACACATAAAATATTTATGCATGACATTAATTCTAGTAACAATAGATTTAAAAATATAAACTAATCCTTGAAAAAAATTTAAATTTCTATTTTTAAATCATGTTATTAGTAATTTAAAAATTCTTCTTATTCTTTTTTTGAGATAGGGTCTTGCTCTGTTGTCCATGCTGGGGTACACTGGCCTGATCACAGCTTACTGCATCCTCAACCTCTCAGACTTAAGTGATCCTCTCACCTCAGCCTCCCGAGTAGCTGGGACTACAGGCACATGCCACCATGCCTAGCTTAGTATTATTTTTTCTTTGTAGGGATGGGGGGGTGTCACTATATCGCCCAGGCTGGTCTCGAACTCCTGGGCTCAAGTGATCCTCTTGCCTCAGCCTCCTGAAGTGTCAGGACCACAGATGTGAGCCACCTCACCCAGCCAGTAATTTCTTTTTAGAAAAAAAAGATGTTAAATATTACATCCCCATTTATTATAGAAATCACCACTGTGGAGTTACAGCAAATAATGTCTAGTGTGATTTCTGGGTCTGAATAGGCTGAAGTCAAAAAAAATTTAAGATGTTTTAATGGCTAAGCAAAGCTTCAGAGACTATCAATAAAACAAAGGTTTTATGACTCTGGAAAGTATCTAAGTGCCTAAGAGCATACACATTTTGATTTGGGGCAGTATGGCCCCATTGGGTGTTAGAAGGTCTGTACCTTGAAGAATGTGTGGAACTAGGATATGCTCACTTGAGCCTCTGCCTTGACCCTACCTTTAGACCATGTAACAGGCACCCAGGATCCCTAGATTTTCTTTTTTTTTTTTTTTTTTTTTTGAGATGGAGTCTCACTCTGTCACCCAGGCTGGAGTACAGTGGTGCAATCTCGGCTCACTGCAAGCTCCGCCTCCTGGGTTCATGCCATTCTCCTGCCTTAGCCTCCCGAGTAGCTGGGACTACAGGTGCCCGCCACCACGTCCAGCTAATTTTTTGTATTTTTTAGTAGAGACAGGTTTCACTGTGTTAGCCAGGATGGTCTCGATCTCCTGACCTCATGATCCACCCGCCTCGGCCTCCCAAAGGGCTGGGATTATAGGCATGAGCCACTGTGCCCGGATGATCTCTAGATTTTCTGTACAACTATCCTAGATTTTGTGAGCACTCTTAGGCATATCAGATGGAAGCACTGATTAAGTTATCAAAAGGCTTCCAAGTATAGGATGGAGCCAAAAAGTGTCAAAAGAAGGGTGGCAGGTAGGGATGCTCTCTCCTCATGCTACCACAGCCCAGCTTAGAATTCAAAGCAGTTTGAAAATTCTAAATTCAAATTTAGCCTTTCAGGTTGTTATGAGGGTATTTTGGTCAAAATAGTATAGGAGGTGTATTTCACTTAATGATTTGTTAGTTTTATTTGTAATTTTTAAGTATTTCAACAAATAGTATTAACAGTCACCACTTCTACTCCAACCCGTAAATATTAGGATGGACCTTGTTTTGGCTGCTATAATTATACACTATTGAGTAATCAAATATTTAACAATAGTCCCTAAATGAACCACAACAGCTATTAGTTTGCCATACTGAGATAGGCCAAATTTTCTGTGCCCAAGTTTTCCTGAAATCATATTCTCTCTCATGGACACCTGAAAAGACTATCCTATTTCATAAAATACAAAAAAGTAAAATTGTGGCTCATGCCTGTAATCCCAACATTTTGAGAGGCTGAGGCGGGCGGATCGCTTGAGGTCAGGAGTTAGAGACCAGCCTGGCCAACATGGTGAAACCCTGTATCTACTAAAAATACAAAAATTAGCCAGGTGTGGTGGTGGGCACCTGTAGTCCCAGCCACTTGGGAGGCTGTGGCAGGAGAATCGCCTGAATCTGGGAGGTGGAGGTTGCAGTGAGTCAAGATCGCGCCATTGCACTCTAGCCTGGATGACAGAGCAAAATTCCATCTCAAAAGAAAAAAAAAAAAAAAGGAAAACTGCGGGAAGGCTAATTAGCTGTATCATAGAGGCAGAAGTTAAGGCATTAGATTGTATTAGAAAGTTTGCATGCCTTATATTTATTCAAACAAGGTTTTCTAAGAGTGATTGCTATCTGTAACATACAAAATACGTGGGGAAAAACTTGAAAGAGTTTTTCAAGTTTTCAAGTTCAACTTGAAAGAGCAAACATACGGTAATTTGGCCTAAGAATGGCCAAAATTAGGCAATTAGTATAGCCTTTGAAGTAGAATAGTTAAAAGCTGTTTATTCAGCAATTTATCGAGGGCAATTTTTAATAATTAGCATTTATCACTAAGAAATGAGGATTCTTAATGTTGATGCTAAGTACTTCAAAGTCCTGAAGTCTCTATAATTAATCAACAAAAACAAAGAAACAAGTGAAGACAAGAAAATCTCAGTGTTTTCAGAATAGCAAAACCTTTAAGGCTATTCCCTGACATAAACTCCTTTCCCTTCCAACACAACTGATGCAGAAGCTCATCAGGAAAAAAATCCTATTATTAATTATACCATCTTTCTTCTCATGTTTGTGCAAGCTCCTGCAAAACATTAAATGTCAATATTTAGTAACTAACAGTTACTAAAATGCTTTAACTATCATTAATTTTCTTTTCCCCCTTTTTCTTTTTGAGACGGAGTCTCACTCTGTCGCCCAGGCTGGAGTACAGTGGCGCGATCTCAGCTTACTGCAAACTCTGTCTCCTAGGTTCACACCATTCTCCTGCCTCAGCCTCTCGAGTAGTTGGGACTACAGGTGCCCACCACCAGGCCCGGTTAATTTTTTTGTATTGTTAGTAGAGACGGGGTTTCACCATGTTAGCCAGGATGGTCTCAATTTCCTGACCTCGTGGTCCGCCTGCCTTGGCCTCCCAAAGTGCTGGGATTACAGGCGTGAGCCACCGTGCCCAGCCAACTATTAATTTTACATCAAATTTCCTTAGATGTTTGAAGCCTTCCTAGAAAGGAAACAATAAAATATTTGGTCTTTGAGAATAAGCCAATCTTCTTTCTCCTATTTTTGTTGAAGCCAGGATATTATTTCTAAACTTTGCCTTTTTGGTCCAAAGTTTTTACACATGATCTTTAATTCTGAGACAAATATCAAGGTTTTTTTTGTTTTGTTTTGTTTTTTGACAAAATCTCACTCTGTTGCCCAGGCTAGACTACAGTGGCGTGATCTTGGCTCACTGCAACCTCCACCTCCTGGGTTCAAGAGATTCTCCTGTCTCAGCCTCCCACGTAGGTGGGTCAATAGGTGCCCACCATCATGCCTGGCTAATTTTTGTATTTTTAGTAGAGAGGGGGTTTCACCATTTTGGCCAGGCTGGTTTTGAATTCCTGGCCTTAAGTGATTCGCCTGCCTTGGCCTCCCAAAGTGCTAGGATTATAGGCATGAGCCACCACTCCAGGCCTTCAAGGGGTATTTTAACAGTGCTGTACTGTGGCATACCTTTTGCAGCAAATTAGTAGAAATTAATGCTGCAAAATTCAGATATGATTAAAAATAAAATAGGAGGCTGGGAGTGCTGGCTCACGCCTGTAATCCCAGCACTTTGAGAGGCTGAGGCGGGAAGATCACCTGAGGTCAAGAGTTTGAGACCAGCCTGGCCAACATGGCAAAACCCTGTCTCTACTAACAAAAATTAGCCATGCATGGTGGTGCATGCCTGTAGTGCCAGCTACTCATGAGAGGCTGAGGTAGGAGAATCGCTTGAACCTGGGATGCGGAGGTTGCAGTGACCTGGGATCACGCCACTGCACTCCATCCTGGGCAACACAAGACTCCATCTCAAAAAGGAAAGAAAATAAGAAATAGAAAAATTAAGTGATAGAAAGCAATTAACTTAAACTAGTTGTAATTCTGTCCTAGCTACTGTTTTCTTCACTTTTTGATGCCAGGGCTTTCTTTCTCTGTCACCTTTCTTTACCTTCTACCTCACTGGATCTTGAACTATATGGAAATACATACTAATAAACTACAGATAGAGAAGAACTGCTAATTCTGAAGTATGCCTGAGACTGGATTGAACTGAACCAATGGTAAACATGGCAGAAGCCAAGCCTAGGTCAATGGAGCATGCAGAGAGTTTCCATTTCCAAAATATTCTCCCCATTTCTGCCAAAAGGAGGCTTTTTTCTTTTTTCACGCATCTAAATGAATGCAGGCAAATAACTTGGGAGACACTTCATAAACAGGTATCTTCTAAACTTTTAACATTTTAGGGTCAGATGTGGTGGCTCACGCCTGTAATCCCAACACTTTGGGAGGCCAAGGCAGGCAGATCACAAGGTTAGGAATTTGAAAGCAGCCTGGCTAACACGGTGAAACAAGGAGAAACCCATTTCTACTGAAAAAACAAAAATTAGCTGGGCGTGGTAGTACACGCCTGTAGTCCCAGCTATTTGGGAGGCTGAGGCAGGAGAATAGTTTGAACCCAGCAGGTGGAGGTTGCAGTGAGCCAAGATTGCACCATTGCACTCCAGCCTGGGCAACAGAGCGAGACTCCGTCTCCTCCCCACACACACACAAAAAAATTAGCTCCTCTAATTTCTAAAATATCGGGTTTTTGTTTTGTTTTGTTTTCTGTTTTTGAGACAGTCTTGCTCTATCACCCAGGCTGGAGTGCAATGGCACAATCTCAGCTCACTGCAACCTGTACCTCTCGGGTTCAAGCAATTCTCCTTCCTCAGCCTCCCTAGTAGCTGGGATTACAGGCGCCCGTCACCACACCCAGCTAATTTTTTTGTGTGTATTTTTAGTAGAGACAGGGTTTTACCACATTGGCAGCGTCGTCTCAAACCCCTGACCTCAAGTGATCCACCGGCCTCGGCCTCCCAAAGTGCTGAGATTCTAGGTGTGAGTCACCGCACCCGGCCTAAAATACCATTTTAACACAACCACTTAAAGTTATATTTAAAATATTTATCAGGTATTATGGGGCAATATAGAAAGAAAAAAAATATTTATTCACCATCAGTCTTTGATGAGATTTTTTATCACTTGTCACTCTAGTTTATCTCCTCTCTCTCTCAAAATGTACCCTATAAACCAGCCAAACTAAACTGTTAGCAATTTCCCAAAGTTGTCACTTTCCTGTTTCTACACATAAGCAGTAGTCAATGCATGGAAATTCTTACGGAGGAGTAACCTGTAAGATAGTTTCAGAGAATCTGACTTCAGAGCATTGCTGGCTTTTATTATTATAATGTAAGGTAGAAATGATTCCTTAACATAAGAGTAAAAGCAGTATTTGGTGGCTGTCTTCTTAGAAAATAATGCCATTTCCAAAATAAACTAACATCAATTCATCTTAGTGAGCAACTTTCTTTTTGAGATGGCTAGTCATCTTCATATTCTTTCAAAAAACTGGAAATTAACTATTCGTTTTAGTTCTGAATTTTTCATTTTGACATACCTGGGTCTGGAGTGTAAGTGAATGGTTGAACATCATGAGATCTTCCAGCGTTCGTCACTACATATATTCCCACTGACACAGGCAAAGTTATATGTTGGTCATGATAGGGGGGAACCTTCACAATAAGATGATTCTAATGTAAAGAAAAGTACAAGAGTTGGAAAAGAAGCAACATTTATATTTAAAATTTTTTAATTAAGTATATTTCCTGTTAGCTGTAAAGTTTAAAAAGTGATTAAAATAAAAGAATGTATTTTAAAGCTCAGGTTCACAGGCATCAGGATATTAATCTTAACACTGCTTTAAAGGTAAAATCCACGTGTTTTACAACGGCTTACAAGGTCAAGATCCCTGCCCTGTCAACTACATCTCATTCCTCCTCTTCTAGTTCACTATACTGTAGCCACACTGACCTCACTCCCTTCTTTTAACATGCTAAACTCAGTTTTACCTCAGATTCTCTATACTTGCTATTCTCTTCAACTGCAATATTCTTCCTTCACCTCCTCAAATGGTGAGTTCCTAACCCATTATCAGGTCAGATACAAATGTCACCTCAGAGAAGCCTTCCCTGATCATTCTATTTAAAGCAAAACCCTTCCCCAACCTTGTAACATAATATTGTTTATTTCCATAACAGCACTTATCATCACCCCTGAAATTACCCTATTTGCTTGTTTTTTGGTCTCTCTCCAAACACAAGAATGTAAGCTCCATGAGGATCTAGGTTGTTTTGTTCTTCACTCTGTCTCACTTGTAAAGAATAGTACCTTACATAAGGTACATACTGAATAAAAGAATGAATACATTATTAGAAAAAAATATGCCCACCAAGGGCAAAGTCAGTTACCATATGTTCTGTACAACCTCAGTGTGAGATGTATTTCACAATGCAGTTCGCTACTCCTAACAACATAATTCTCATTTTAAGTTAAACTGGATTCAGTTTATCCACATCTCAGTAAACCAAAGATGTTTTTAGTTGCAATAGTGGTGGAAGCATTCTTATAAGAGAAAGGTAGAGTTCTTAATGTTTCACCAGTACTTAACTCAAGGGGACTATATCTTCTTAGAGGGTAATATGAGCCATATTTGACTTTTTTTCTTCTTCCCTAGTAGATTATTATAATGGTAGGGGATATCATAGGGCAGTCATTATGCTTTATTACTAATGATCTGATTTGTAGGAGGCCGAAGCTGACAGCTGAGGGTGATGTGAGTTTGATGACATTTAAAATTTAGTTAGACTATATAGTTTGTTGACTCAGTTGAATAGAAAACATGGGACAAATTAGATCAAGGTCAAGGTTTCCATTTCTGAGAATTTAATTTGTTTCTGAGCCATCTTAAAACACTCTCTGAAATACAGTCACATTACAAACAAAGAACTAGGCCAGGCGCAGTGGCTCACGCCTGTAATCCCAATACTTTGGGAGGCTGAGGTGGGCAGATCACCTGAGGTCAGGAGTTTGAGACCAGCCTGGCCAACATGGCGAAACTCCATCTCTACTAAAAATACAAAAAATAAGCCAGCTGTGGTGGCACACACCTGTAATCCCAGCTACTCGGGAGGCCGAGGCAGAAGAATCGTTTGAACCCAGAGGGTGCAGGTTGCAGTGAGCCAAGATCGCGCCATTGCACTCCAGCTTGGGCAACAAGAGTGAAACTCTGTCTCAAAATAAATAAATAAATAAACAGAACTAGCTGGGAGGCTGAGGTGGGCGGATCACCTGAGGTCAGGAGTTTGAGACCAGCCTGACCAACATGGGGAAACCCCATCTCTACTAAAAATACAAAATTAGCCGGGCGTGGTGGTACAGGCCTGTAATCCCAGCTACTCGGGAGACTGAGGCAGGACAATCACTTGAACCCAGGAGGCAGAGGTTGCAGTGAGACAAGAGCGCATCCGTCATTGCACTCCAGCCTGGGCAACAAGAGCATAACTCTGTCTCTAAAAAAAAAAAAGAACTAGCTTCTAATTTATGGCACTAACAGAATGCCTCCTAAGTTAGCCATCTCAAAAAAACCACATTTTTTTCAACGAGGTGGAAAAACATGTACAAGTACGCATACATCCACAGTTATGAAGCAGGAGCTAAATCTGAACACATACAAGGTCATAAAAAAATGCACTGGTATTGATCCAACTTCTAAGAAACAGAGTTACTGAATCTTGTCTACCCTCATTTTTACTCTGTTGTTTAAACACTACAACTATGTCACAGAAACAGTCTACCTAGAGTTAAGGAGATGGGTGAATGAACAGCTTGTGAGAGCTTCCACTCTTAAAATTATTTGGCAAACTCCATAATTCAAATTATTCTTTTGAATAAAAACTTGTTTCTTGGCAATTAGTAACAGGATTAGTGTCTACAAATCAGATGCATATTTTATCAAAATACTTTTACTCTACTTGCTTTGGAGAGCATATTTAAGTAAAACTAATTTTGAAAGCTTTAAAAAGCCAAATGAACCTATTTTGCTACTAATTCTTCAAACTTCCTCAATCTGAATCTAGAAATTCTACAACTGATCTGAATTAAAAATTCAGTAAACTGTGACTAGTGATCAAAAGCTATTTTTAATACCCTCTCATAAATTAGAATCAATTAAATATCACTGAGCTAGGAATACAATATATACAAAACACACAAAAGGTTGGGAGGCCTTGGGAGCAGGTATAATGCTCTTCGGGATAAAAAGAGGAAAATAATTGAATTTTAATTTCTTAGAAAAATCTGCTTAGATTCAAAATAACTTTTTCCCTAGCAGATAATCTTTTTCAGAGTGTACCAGCAATGGTGCTAGATATCTTTGATTCTTCTATGAGATACTTTTTCTTTTGTCACATTAATTTTACAGTTGGGAATATATATAATTAGACTATCTACAATTAGACTTAACCAAAGACCCATTACAAAGTTACTCTTAGAACCGTTTTGAAAAACATAACCTCCGAGCTTTCACGTCTTTGTTTAGTTGTTCCCACAGATTCTTCTGAGGATCTTTTTTTTGTACTTCTTTCAAGAATTTTCTTTCCACATTTATACCATCTTCCCTTGAGCTATCCTTTTATGTATATTTGTATATATAGATTGAATATCCCTTTATATACCTATTTTAATAGGTAATTAATGTTATATATAACTCATCTACAGTTGTTAAAAGGGAATAGACACAATGAACGACCATGTACCCATCATATTTGGTATACGTGAGCATGAGGTATACTATGGACCACAAATATTGAACAAAGAATTGTTTTCCCAGATTTCATTAGTCTCAATATTTATAATATTATATTACTTTTTTTTTTTTTTGAGACAGAGTTTCACTCCTGTAGCCCAGGCTGGAAGTGCAATGGCGTGATCTCAGCTCACTGCAGCCTCCGCTTCCTGGGTTCAAGTGATTCTCTTGCCTCAGCCTCCTAAGTAGCTGGGATTACAGGCATATGCCACTACACCCAGCAAATTTTTGTATTTTTAGTAGAGACGGGGTTTCACCATATTGTCTAGGCTGGTCGCGAACTCCTGACCTCAGGTGATCTACCTGGCTCGGCCTCCCAAACTGCCGGGATTACAGGCATGAGCCATGTGCCTGGCAATATTTATAGTATTATAACAGAAAAAGTGTAATACCTGACAAATTGATTTTGGGTTTGCAACTGAATGGCTATTATAATCTTTCATAATTGCAATTTGTGAAATTATCTTTCAAAGGTCTTTTCTACTATACCATCTGCTGGGTATTTTTAAATATTATAGAGATTCCCTTTCAACTTTTTTTGTGTAGGTCTAATACTTCTTTACTGATCACATCCGAAGTGTCTTTTCTGTTTTTTGTTTGAGACAGGGTCTCACTGTCACCCAGGTGGAAGTGCAGTGGCGGAATCAGGGCTCACTGCAGCCTCAACTTCCTGGGCTCAAGTGATTCTCCGACCTCAAGAGATTCTCCGACCTCAGCCTCCCAAGTAGCTAGAACTATAGGCATGTGCCACCATGCCTGGCTATGTTTTAACTTTTTTGTAGAGATGGGATCTCACTATGTTGCCCAGGCTGGTCTTAAACTCCTAGCTTCAAGCAATCCTCCTGCCTCTACCTCCCAAAGTGCTGGGATTATAGGTACGAGTCACCACGCCCAGCCTCAACACATTTTCTTCCCCCTAAATGTTTACTTTGTGGGTTTTCTTCCTTTAATATAATCTCTAGAATCAATTCTCTAGGATCTCAGGTCTCATTCTACTCAAAGAAAAGGCTTCCAAGAAAACCCCTTTAGAAAAAAAAAACAAAAACAAACAAAACACCTCTCTCTGAAAAAGATAAAAATGAACAAAACCACAGAATTAATGACAGATTATATTATGATTTAGTTTGTTTACATACTTGCTTGCAAAAACCCCAGGACCTCTACATATAGTCACCAAATAAGGATATAATTCCTTTCCATTCCACTACGTCTTATTTATTATTATTATTATTCTTTAATCTACTGTAGCTGGCATAACTGCCCTGAAAAAAAGTGTTTTAAAAATATAACTACCCCATGCCTCAAAGGGAAAGAGAGAGAGAGAAAGCAAAACGGAGGTAGGGAGGGAGGATAACTTATGAATATAAAGTTCTATACAAAATAGCAAGTTAATACTATAATTTTTGGGGGCTATTTCATTGATATTTTGTATAATTTATAAGGCAAGTCTCTCAATCTCCAGAAATAGCCTCCTTATCTATAAATCTTTATCATAAGAATGACAATCATAATAGAGCATTACAAGCAAGGGAGTCTACATTAATCTAACCAATTTGTCAAGAAACAAAACATGTTCATAGCATACAACAGTACTGCATGAATAAATTAAGTTTCAGTTAGGATTAAAACTCTTGATATTTAAAGACCTGGCTGAAATTAGGGTTTGAGGTATCCTCAGAAAGAACAAATGAACCTTACTTAGACCACACAGTCACCCATCTTTTTCTTCAAGGTGAATAAAATGAACTAACAAGTTTTTCTTGTGTATCTATTAAGTGTATGGTATTACAAGGAACACAGAAGAATTATAATACATTGCCTCTAACCTCCAGGAGTACTCCAGAGGAAGCTATTGTTGGTTCATGGGAGTGGAGATGGTCTGATCAAATAATATAATAAATAATAAAATGTTAGAGTCAGGAAAAAAAAAAGGAGTTTCAAATAATCTAATGAAAGCACTTACCTTACAGATCAGAAAACTGGGGCACAAAAGTGATTTGTCTTACTTAGTTAACACAGATTGCTAATGACAAAGCAGGTATTAGAACTTCAATTAAGACTAGTCTGACAATAAACCCTAGGAGATATTGCCCAATGGTCTGTGTGACAAAGGAATGTTTGTTAAGTCCCACTATCTCTTTTTCACAACATGTAGTAGCATAAGGCCAGAGGAAAACTTGCCACATAGCATTTGTCTAGGTATATAGGAATCTCTACACTATACGATATTGTGTAGGAAATAATTAACTTTACCCAGAGAGAGTTCTGGTCTTTACCTTTGGCTGCTAGGACGTAATCTCTAGGTTCCTGCAATGTCTTGTGTGACAGTGGTATTTACTTGAGAGCTTTGGTCACTGGACAGTCTACCAATGTAATTTATAACAGGCTTTGGAACACACCATATCAATTCCAACCTTGTTGCAGTGAAGACCAAAGGTCACCTGCATGGGCAGTATATAATCAGGTGTGAAATAACTCGGGACACCAAAGGCTCGGGTGAGCTTCCCTGGTTGGTAATTCTCTAAGTATTGTTATTATCACACATTGCTATGCCAATATGGTAATGTCTTTCTGAGGATGACAGAAGGTTGGTGCCTGGGACACTCCTAGACCTTGTGTTATGCATCTCTCCCTTTAGCTGATTCTGATTTCTACCCTTTTGTTGTATAACTATAGGCACTAGGCTGGGCGCAGTGGTTCATGCCTGTAATCCCAGCACTTTGGAGAGGCCGAGGCAGGCGGATCACAAGGTCAGGAGATGGAGACCATCCTGGCCAATATGGTGAAACCCCATCTCTTCTAAAAATAAAAAAATTAGTTGGACATGGTGGCACGTGCCTGTAGTCCCAGCTACTCAGGAGGCTGAGACAGGAGAATTGCTTGAACCAGGGAGTCAGAGGTTGCAATGAGGTGAAATCATGCCACTGTACGCCAGCCTGGCGACACAGCAAGACTCTGTCTCAAAATAAAACAAAAAAACAAACAAAATCCTATAGGCACTAAGTATAGCACTTTCCAGAGTTCTGTGAATTGTTCTAGGAAGTTATCAAATCCAAGGGGACGGTGGGAAAACCACTGTTTGAGCTACTCATTCAAAAAAAGACGGTGGCCTGGGGACCTTTGAACTTGTGTCTGGTATATGAAGTGGAAGCAGTCTTGGCTGTGCCTGGAGCCTTGAGTCTGGCAATATATTGGATGTATGTTTTAAATTTTATTAGGTTTTTAAAAATACACAAAGGAATAAAAAGTAAATTTTAAAACGACAAGGAAATTATAAACTTTTTGCATAAAGTGGCTATAGATTGTCCAAGTTTTGCCTCTTCTATTTTTCTACCTTCCTTCATGTGTTCTTTTCTTTCCCCATCAGCTTCTTACACTAAATTTTAGGCTTTGGGTAATTGACACATTAGCTTGTTCCTGTTTCTCTCTTCTCTGTCTGTCTTCGGTCTATACCTGTACATACTACCTCTTTTGCATGTGCCCTTCTAACTTGCTTATAAATTTGGCCTTCTGTTAGTCTCAGTCTCAGTTTCTATGGGTTTGTTCCTGTCTGCTCTAAATACTAATTCCTAAATCAGGTCTTGATCCTTGTTTTCAAGTTTTCATTGTTATCTGGAAAACAATACATGGTGAGGTCCTACAAATACAGACTCTTTAATATCAGTGTGATGAGTGCTTCTAAACACAAGAAGGTTTAACAATCATAAAGCACCCGAAACATAACAGATTCTCAAAATACTGGTTTCCCTTTTATTTAACTATATAGTGGATTAACGTTATGCAAATCCTCAGAGAAAATAAATATCAGGAAATAAATATTTTGTTTATCAACAATGGAAACATTTGCTAATGCTCTTAACTTTTTAAAATAGAGGTGGTCATTTTTAGCATTAGGAAAATAATTCTAATTCAGTTAAAGAAACTCAAGAAAGAAACTTTAAATGATTCACATCAATCCCATAAGAAGAAGAAATTTAATCTACTGATCCAGGAAAATTTCAGAACAAAACTGAATTGCTGGGCCGGGCACGGTGGCTCAAGCCTGTAATCCCAGCACTTTGGGAGGCCGAGACGGGCGGATCATGAGGTCAGGAGATCGAGACCATCCTGGCTAACACGGTGAAACCCCGTCTCTACTAAAAATACAAAAACTAGCTGGGCGAGGTGGCGGGCGCCTGTAGTCTCAGCTACTCGGGAGGCTGAGGCAGGAGAATGGGGTAAACCCGGGAGGCAGAGCTTGCAGTGAGCTGAGATCCGGCCATTGCGCTCCAGTCAGGGCGACAGAGCAAGACTCTGCCTCAAAAAAAAAAAAAAAAAAAAAAAAAACTGAATTGCTCAGAGAGTGAACAACCAAATTATAAAAAAGCTTAAATTGTACCTGATGAAATAATTCCATGTCAATTTCAGCTTCTGACTTCCAAGAGTTTTCATCTGATTGAAATAAAAAGTGATTTATTAAATTTTTGAACTTTTTTTTTACTCTGTAGCTATGACTATATCCATATAACAAAGTGAAAACATGCAAATATCTGTACCACAAATATGCGTACTTACCAGAAACATTTTCTTGGAAAATAACTTTAGTTCCTTTCAGAAAGTTCTTGCCAATTAAAAACACTTCTTCTTCTCCTTTCACTGAACAGCTATGCAAGCTTTTCTTCAAGATTTCTGGCACTCCTGCTGGCTGAGCTGTGGAGATACATATGCATTCTATAACAAGAACCACCACAAGTTATTTCTTACTTAAAATCAACCTGCAGTCATCCAGTTCTGAGTTGTCTTTGTTGAAGGAGGGGTAGTAAATATTTTTACAGTAACACAATTATCTGGAAAGGCTATAATTCTAGCTCCACTGACATCAGGCTTGGCCACGTGACTGGTTTGGATAATCAAATGTGAACTGAAGTAATGTGCCAAGTCCAGGTGAAAGCTTTGAGAGCCATCACATGGTTTTACCAACTCGGTTATTTTAAGCCACACTGAGTTTGGTTTTGTTGTCTTTTTAAAATTGTGTGTTATTGCAGTATCATTTAGCCCTCATCTATTGATACAAACAAGTATCCCGTCTTTGTTAAACACAAACTGAGCATCCCTAATCCAAAAATCTAATTTCTTTTTTTTCTTTTTGAGACAGAGTCTTGCTCTGTCACCCAGGCTAGAGTGCAGAGGCATGATCTCGACTCACTGCAACCTCCGCCTCCTGGGCTCAAGCAATTCTCCTGCCTCAGCCTCCTGAGTAGCTAGGATTACAGGCGCACACCACCATGCCCGGCTAATTTTTGTATTTTTAGTAGAGACGGGGTTTCACCATGTTGGTCAGGCTAGTCTCGAATTTCTAACCTTGTGATCCGCCCACCTCGGCCTCCCAAAGTGCTGGGATTCAGGTATAAGCCACCATGCCCAGCCAAAAATCTAAAATCTTAAATGCTCTAAAATCCAAAACTTTTTGAGTGCCAATACAATGCTCAAAAATTTATACACCTGGGCTGGGTGCAGTGGTTCACACCTGTAATCCCAGCACTTTGGGAGGCTAAGGATGGAGGATCACTTGAGCCCAGAAGTTCGAGACCAGCCTGGGCAATAGTGAGACCTTGTCTCTACAAAAAAAATTCAAAAAAAATTAGCTAGGCATGGTAGCATGCACATGTAATTCCCAGCTACTTAGGAGGCTGAGGTGGGAGGATCACTTAAATCCGGGAGGTCAAGGCTGCAGTGAGTCATGATTGCACCACTGTTAAGTACTTATGTGTGAAGAAGTATAAGAAAAGGATTGCTTATTGGTAGCATATAAATTCAGAGTCAGGTGAAACCCCATTTCTACTAAAAATACAAAAAATTAGCTGGGCGTGACGGTAGGCACCTGTAATCCCAGCTACTTGGAAGGCTAAGGCAGGAGAATCTCTTGAACCCGGGAGGTGGAGGTTGCTGTGAGCCAAGATCGTGTCACTGCACTCTTGGTGACAGAGCAAGACTCCATCTCAAAAAAAATAAAAACAAACAAATAAAAATAAATTCAGAGTCAGGAATAATGGCGATGCCAAACAGGTTATATACAAAGATTGTTTACAAAGGTGGCTGGAACACTGTCACCTTTGCTTTTTGAAACTTTGATGCACAAAATTATTTAAAATATTATATAAAATTACTTTCAAGCTATGTGTATAGGTACATATGAAACATAAATGAATTATGTGTTTACACTTGGGTCCCATTCCCATGAAACCTCATTATGTATATGCAAAGAAATTCAAAGTCCAAAGAAATTCAAAACCTGAAACACTTCGGGTCCTAAGCATTTCAGATAAGAGATATTTAACCTGTTTGTATATGCTAAATGACATTTTCAACAATGCTGGGGAGTTTAAAAGAAATTGTGAATGTATAAACAAATACACTGGCCGGCTGAGTTGGCTCACACCTGTAATCCCAATACTTTGGGAGGCCAAGCGGGGGCCAATCACCTGAGGTCAGGACGTGGAGACCAGCCTGGCCACCATGGTGAAACCCCATGTCTACTAAAAATACAAAAAATCAGCTGGGTGTGCTGGCGCATGCTTGTAATACCAGCTACTCGGGAGGCTGAGGCAGGAGAATCGGTTGAACCCAAGAGGCAGAGGTTGCAGCGACCCAAGACTGCACCACTGCACCCCAGCCTGGGCAACAAAAGTGAAACCCTGTCTAAAAAAAGAAATAAACAAAAAATAAAAAAACAAAACACAAGTATTTTCTAGAACCTACAAGGTTAATGTGTGAACAGAATGGAAAGGGTCATTGGTCATACACTGACAATTATACACCCTAATAAATGAAGAATTAACTAAATCAGTTTATTTAACGGTAACTTTTTGGAGTAACAGGAAATAGATACTTGTTTTTTAAAAACATTCCAGAAACATATAGTATATATTGTTCTGGTAAGAAAATAAAAGGTACAAAATTACATTAATATGTTGTATTACCAAAATGAAATGTAAAGCGTATAACCTTTCCCTCCATTTTCAAATACTGTGTGGAAATTCCACTTCACTTATTACTGGTAAAACTTTTTCCCATATCTCATTTTTTTCATTTATGTGTTAAAGGCATAAGACGGCCAAATGAGGCCCCAAAGGTTTAGAATATATTTGTCTTCTACATATTTGTATTTACATTACAGAAAGAACTAGTCTGTTACTTTCAAGATAATTTAACTTTTGGCCTTCTAAAAGGTCCTTTCTTTAAAGTTTACGAGATGGGTCCCCGACAGATGCCATACTAAACAGAACTGAAGTCAAGATTATTTAAGCACTAACTTTTATCTTCAAGTTATTTATTTATTTATTTATTTATTTATTTATTTATTTATTTATTTATTT
>NC_045450.1:54544472-54545265 GCF_002776525.5 Piliocolobus tephrosceles | reverse complement strand
TTTATTTATTTATTTATTTATTTATTTATTTATTTATTTATTTATTTGAGATGGAGTTTTGCTCGTTGTTGCCCAGGCTGGAGTGCAATGGTGCAGTCTTGGCTCACAGGAACCTCCATCTCCCGGGTTCAAGCAATTCTCCTGCCTCATCCTCCCGAGTAGCTGGGATTACAGGCATGCACCACCACGCCTGGTGAACTGTATTTTTAGTAGAGATGAGTTTTCTCCATGTTGGTCAGGCTGGTCTCAATCTCCAGACCTCAGGTGATCTGCCCACCTCGGTCTCCCAAAGTGCTGGGATTACAGGCGTGAGCCACTGCACCCTGTCAAGTTATTTATAAGCTGACTCTTGAAAGGGATAATGCTTAAAAATTAGAACACACAAAAAAGCAACCACCTTTTTGGTATTATAAAAACTGTGTACTTTTAGATGCTTTTCAACTAGCAGTCTTAAAAATAAAGTTGAGGCCGAACGCGGTGGCTCACTCCTATAATCCCAGCACCCTGAGAGGCTGAGGTGGATGGATCATGAGGTCAGGAGATCGAGACCATCCTGGCTAACACGGTGGAACCCCGTCTCTATTAAAAATACAAAAAATTAGCCGGGTGTGGTGGTGCCTGTAGTCCCAGCTACTCGGGAGGCTGAGGCAGGAGAATGGCGTGAACTCGGGAGGCAGAGCTTGCAGTAAGCCGGGACTGCCACTGCACTCCATCCAGCCTGGGCGACAGAGCGAGACTCCATCTCAAAATAAATAAATAAATAAATAAATAAATAAATAAATAAATAAATAAA